>NW_013952665.1:347401-358057 GCF_001266775.1 Austrofundulus limnaeus
TGTGTGTGTGTGTGTGTGTGTGTGTGTGTGTGTGTGTGTGTGTGTGTGTGTGTGTGTGTGTGTGTGTGTGTGGACACCACTCTGTCTAGTCGACATAATATCATTCCCAAAAGAAATGTAATGTTTGTCTGACAGAGAACTGGTAATCTTTTGTTATGTCTAGCACGCACACAGCTGAACGCTGAATGCACACTGGAAGAAACCAGTTAGTCTGAGTTGGATTTTCAGAAGAGGCTGGAAACTTTGAGACCTGAGATGGATGAGCTAACCATCTGAGGGGAAATGTAATTACTACAAATGAGAAGTTTTGCTGACGACCCAGCTGGGTCTGATAAGTGTTGTTTAGTGATGGGAAGCAAAGCCGTCTCCCAACAGAGCTGCTACCTGCTCAACGTGAGGACCCATGGACAGCTCTTGGACTCGTGTGCACCCTGACCAAATGGGTCCCTCATTAAGCTGACCACCTTTGAGACATGTCTATCTACAACGGCCTCACACAATGCTTCACAGATCAATCATGGGTAACAGCTGAGGCAAACTTGATAACTCTTTCTTCTGCAGTCATAAAACTACTAATAAATAATCTGACCAAGACCTTAACACCTTCCCTCCAAATTGACAAAAACTTATAGGTTAACCTGGGTCTCTTGTTAATTAATTAATAAAGGAAAAACATTTCCTTAGGGAAATATAAATTTTCATTCCATAAAGGTTTAAACATCCAGACCTCATCTTAACATAGACATATAAATCACGTCTAAAATAATTTTCACCTTTTTAATTTTTGTAGTAAGTTACCATAAAAGACAAAGCTGGTTCCTCTTCTTTGAGTATTTTTGGCCTGAGATAAGAATTCCCTGCATATCATTCTCACACTTTGTAAATACGAGTCTGATTAAAAAGGGTGAATTAATATTGATCATTAACTTGGCAAAAGTGAAGTGCAGGACAGAAACAGTTGGCACCCTTTCTGCTTCTCTCCTACCATCTCGCTACACTATAAATCCATTGGAAGTCAAAAGAACAATTGACACAAAACCAGAGATGATTCAGGATGAGTTCAGATGCTACTGCAGGTTTATTTATTTCTCCATTTCCTTCTGTTCTCATGCTGATCTTGGCCAGAATAAATGCTACAATATCTCCAGCAAACAAGGTAGCATTTTTCTGTAAGCTATGTCTTCTCAGGAAAGGCAGTCATGCCACAGGTAATCATAGAGATGAGGTTTAAATTGCTGTAAACAACTGGTTCCTGCACAGAAACCCACTGCTTTTATGCAAAAATCTGAGGCCTACTCTGGCCAGCAACACCCTTGCTTGAAAAAAAAAACAGGAGCAACAAGTCTGCTCTTTCTTCCATCATAGCCAATAAAAAACTCACAGCCAACGGCCTCAAACCAGTTCTATATGATCATGTAGTTTATTCATCTGACACTGTCCTCTGGGATTTGTTTTATGACTCTCTTCTATCCTTCGATTTTTCTTGTTCATTTGCAAGGAAATGTTCTTCATTTGCTTCGTGTGATTGAGGGGAGAGGCTGGTGAGCTTGTATACCATTTGGGATGACAGAGTGAATCTAGACACAACTTGTGTGTGTGTGTGTGTGTGTGTGTGTGGTGTGAATTAAGCTTTGGTTCAGGTTAGAGTTAGGAATAGACTAGTAATAGTTAGTTTTAGGGGAAATGTCTGGTTTAGGCACGAATACAGTTACAAAAATGAATGGAAGTCAATACAATGTCCTCAGGTTGATGTAAGTACAAGGACGTGTGTGTGTGTGTGGTGGGGGGGGGGCACGTTTTTTCTACATCGTGGGAAACAGAAAAAGGCAGCCTTGTGGGGACCAAATGTGAATCGATGGGACCAATGCGCCACGGGTACGGATGCTAATTTCGGGTGGGGGTTGGGTAAAGGATCAAGGTGTGAATTGAGTTTAGGTTAGTTTTAGGGTCAGGTTACAGGTTAATTGTAGGGTAAATTTCAGGGTTAGGATATAAAATTTTCAGACAATGAATAGAAGTCAATCCACGGTCCTCACTGGGATATAAAATTAAGCCTGAGTGTGTGTGTGTGTCTGCTGTACCAAGCTATAAGAGACACTTTCACATATAAAGATATTTATGTGATTTTGGTTTTAGGTGGACACAAATGATTTTTTTCTGGCTGTAAAATAAAATAGAGACAATTACACAGTTAACTTTTTCTCTCTCTGAAAGCTTACTGTATTTTTGCTCTTTATGAGTCACAGGAGATGGTGATTCACAGGTCATTATCTAAGGTAGCTGCAGCCTTGTTAGTGGAACAAAAGTGGCTGGAGGTGTTGTAAAACTGAGCTTAAAGAACCAAAAGCTCAACTAATTTCCATTGTGTGCAGAAGTAATGGAACCTCTAATGTCGCCCTTTGTCAACAAAAGTATATAATTCCTAAATTATAAATAAATGAGGCAGTAAACACAATGTGTCTCTTATGCGACATAAAAGCAGTGGAAGCTGACTGAAGCTAAAACTTTACCTTCTAAAAGGTGAGATTGCTTTTTGGCTCAACTGTAAGACTCTGGATCAATTCCTCAAGCGAGGCTTTGGCTCATGCTGATATAAAGACGTCTGGATGAATTTTAAATTAGGACCTTGGCAAGCATCTGGAATAAAATGCTTCTGGAATCATCACCTTGGCTTCCTAAAACACAACAAAGTTTTGTGAGTTACAGTGAAAGGCTAAAAATGAGCCAAATGGTAAGTGAAAATAAAGGTGGTTTGGTAAACAAAACTTCACATTTTACTTTAATTCTCCTGCTTTTAAAATAAATAACTTAGATTTACTGAAGTGCAGAAACGTAATGAACAATAAGTACCTTACCTGTCATATGAAGCTCTTTTAATAACCTCAGTTATGAAAAATAAAGTGTAATAGTGACTAGAACGATGAGCTAATGTTTGATCTGAGAGGGAGCAAGACCGAAGAGGGATGCGGCTATCTTAAAACAAGAAGTTTGTGCAAACTCTCTTATTAAATCGAAATTATTTTGTCTTTTATTGTTTTCTAAGAATTTGATGGTTATTTACAAGCACAAATAGCAGCAGCTGCAACTTGCTGTAGCACTTCAAGTGCAGAACAGTGCACTTCAAGTAGGAATGCTATAATACTCCGGCTGTTCCTCATTACTGTCAGCAGATGTTGGCAGGTGTTAAGTAGACTTCTGGTGTTCAGTTTCAAATGAAATATATTGTTAACTGTTTTAATTGAATAATAATATCAAAGACAAAACTATTTAATTTGTTATGTGAATTTATGTAGACTGGCAGTGAGATTTAGAAAATTGCACAAGTGGTGCCACCTAAAATCTCGCCTAGGGCGACAAATTGTCTAGATCCAGCCCTGCTTTTGCCTGTGCCAGTTAAAAATTGAGCCGTAACTTTCTGCATCAGTTGCAAACATGTAATTAAAGTCTGGCTGATTCCATAAAAATATAAAAAAGGCAAAATAACCAAAACTAATTCAAGCATAACAACAAAGATGAGCAAAAATATAGTCAGAAATGAACCCAGAATGCAAACACTAAAAAAAATAAATAAATAAATAAATAAATAAATAAATAAATAAATAAATAACTTCAATAAGGTGATAACATGCAGCTTAAGTGTTTATTAATGGTTGTGAATAGAAGTGTCACTGACCAACCTCTGAACATGTACATAAGTCCTTTAACCTGTTTGCTATATTGTTATTCAGCATGAAGTTTCTGGGATTTTAAAGCAGTCTAACCAGGGGAGAGAAGAAAAAACAAAAGCAGTGAAATGCCCCCACAGTTTTTCAACTATCTCCCCTCTTCAGGCATCCAATATGTCAGAGGTTGGTGGGAGTAAATTGCTGCAGTTGGATAAAATGCTGCAGACCACTTTGGCAGAACCTGTGGACAGTATAGATATGCAACAAGGGAAAATAAGGTTGAAAATCCACAATGTTCTATTAAAAAATGCCACCATCTGTGATTCCTGGAGGGAATTAATTTGTTCTTTGGGCCAATATTATTACATTTTTGTCCCTTGATTCATATAGTAAAGGCTACCCTTTAAGGATTTAGCATTTTCATCTTTTATAAGCAATGTGCAGCGTGAGATCAAAGTCTCTTTTAACTCATTTGCAGATTAATTGGAGATGGGAAAAAATGAAATTCCCAACACTTCTGTAACGCCACACTCTGCGACAGTGACTAATTCTGAATGAAAAGGTCAACATGGAAATAATTGCTCAATTTAATTTCTGAATGGACGAATCATCATGATTTAACTATATTTTCATTTTCTCCTTCAATAAGCAGACATTCGTCCTGCTCTAAAATGTGAGTCGGAAGCACACGGGAATCTGTATTTTCATTCAATTAAAGCTGCACTTCTCAACCTTCTTTTCCACACAGCCACAGGGCTGTCAAATGCCTGCTGCTCAAAATAGCTCTCAGGCTATTTCTCCGTCACCCAACAACTCAACACCTTCGACAATCATCATTTAAATCTCCAAAACAAAGCGCAAATAGACTCCCTTCTGTCCTTCGTTTTAACTCTTTTTTTTAAATCCAGTTCTTCTTTTCACACGTGCTCTGAAATTGGAGCAAGTACTGAAATTTTCTTGCTGACACTTTGCACCTCGATGCATCCCTGAAGATGTGATGATGTATCTCTAATGCACCCAACCACAGCTGTCCTGTATGCACACACAGCTACACCCACATCACACCTCACACTTCACCACAAACACAATTTACACCAACGATCTTTATCACGGGGACCCGGATCATTTGGGTTTCTGATGTCTATCAGGAGTTTTAAATTAGAAAACAAATCCTGATATTTTATGTCAAAGAAGACTCTGATGAGCTCTATATAAAGCCCAATAAATCACCAGAAAAGCTTATTTTCTGTGCTGCTAAATTGACACTTCTTTGTGTTTTTTAAAATGTCTGAAACAGTAATGAGAAAAACGTGAACATGATTGCTGACAATGTCATCAGAAAGTAGCTTTTATTGTCACAAAAAATGTAAATATATTATATATATATACTGTATATACCAGTGTGTGTGTGTATATGTATATATATATATATATATATGTATAAATGCTATATGTATAAATGCGTGTTTGTATGTTTGTATGTAACAAGCACTTCTTCCTTCCAGAGGCAGGACATACTCTTGTGAAGGTTTGTCAGTGCATCACTTCCTTTGACGACAACGTGACCCATTTTGGTGTTCACACTTGAAAAAATAGATCAAGCTCTTCAAAAAAAAAATCATTTTAGACACATTTGATAGAATTTATTTTTACACAACTGAAAGTCTCGTAAAAAATAATGCTCTCAGGGACTTTTTAATAATTACCGCACACCAGTGACATTTAAAATGCAATTTTCTCTAGACAAAGAAGCATCTCAAGGTTGGAAGTAGATATCTGAAAACACACATTTATAATAGAACATAAAGATAAATCATTATTGAAGACAGTGGTGCAATAAGTCCATGGTTTCACCTCCATGTCCCTAAAGCAATAGTTCAGCTCTTTTGAAGTGGGGTTCTATGAAATGTGTATGAATGATTAATATCTTACCTGCTGTAGAAAGCTCCTGGAATTACCTCAGCGTGGAGGAACTTAGTTTAAATCTGATTTGATTGACAAGGTGATTGACAGCCTGAGCTGGGTCAACACCAAAGCAGAGTGTCTTAAAACAGCTTTTATTAGCATACATTTATGTCAATTTGACATTACACAGTTATTTATATAGTATTGGGTGCAAGCACAAACAGCAACAACAGCTAGTTGCATTTCCAGTGCAGGCTGGGGAACGTCCTACAGGGATATCATCATCTTTGTGCTGGTTTAACCATATCAAAATTACTATGATATGAATTTGAGGATTCCAATTTTCTGGCAGTATTCACCTCTCCTGTAGGTGGAGCTGTTGTGCAAGGTGTCCTCTCTGCTTCTCTGGTTCCAGTTGTCACACCTGGCCTCAGTCGTCCTCATCGTTCTTCTGCTATCAGGGTGGACATCATCTCATTGTCATTGCTGGGGTCGCAACAGTGGTAACATTTAGTCTTTTTTATCGTTGGCAAACATTTCAAGTATTTAATGACTTATCTTTGTCTTTTTTCCTGTTGTCTCTTCTACAGACTCACTGCATTCACCACCTCACGGATCCTAGTGTTTTGGAACTCCCCCTAGCTGAAACCATTTTCCTGGATTTGTCTCCCCCCTGGGGGAACCCCAGGAACTCATCCCTCACTCACCTGTCTGTCCACTCTCCATTTAGGCCTTCGTGCCTCCTGAATGCCTGAATCTTTTTTTATTCATTTTATTTGTAACAATTATATACACAACAAAGAAAAAAAAAACATGCAATCAAAATAAAATCAATATATCAATCAATCTTCATTCATACCCTGCAGCAACTCAGTTAGAAAGACCTTTAACCTGAAACACAATTCTTATCTTCTTTCAGATTGTCATCAAAATTGTGTCCAAACACATTTTTTCCTTTCCTCAAATATATACTTGTCAAAAACAGGAATTGCGTGATAAAATTTGCAATTTCAGTTCACACGAGGAAAAATAACGGGATTCACCTTTTTTTTTCAGGACTACAGAACTAGTGTTGATGTTGTAATTGTAATGGACAAGGATTTGTTCTGACTGATTTAGGTTGTGTTCTGTGAGCTTGTAAACTTCCGTTAAAACTCTCGAAGTGATAAATTAAAAGTGAAGGTGCTCAGTCATCTTCCTCATGTCACAGGAGCTGGTGAGATCTCATCACATGTGGCTTCCTGACTTTTGCTGCTCTGACAGTGGCAATCATGGTATCACATATGGAAAATAGCCTCCACACAATCATGCACTCTCACTGGCATGAAACATTTGTCCGTTCTTCACACCACTGCATGTCTGAACGTGATAGCGACAGCCTGAGTGAAATAAATCCAAAAGAGGTTCCAGTTGAGCAGATGAAAACAGAGAAAGGAAACAAATTGTGATGGAGAGGTTTCTATTTGTGTGATGATGCAGAGAGGAAAACTCCCAGACTCAAACTGAGGAAACAGGATCAGTTGAGTATTCCACTGTAGATTCAGCACTTTTTTAGGAGTATCATTATCCTAGAATCACACAAATTGAAAAAAATAAAATTAAAAAGCTATTGCACTAATGACTTCATTACACTACATAATTTTTTATTGTGTTTCATGTGAAGCACTTCGGTCAACAGCTGCTGCGGTTTAGCTGAAAATCCATGTGACATCATATAAAAACTAATTTAGTAAAATCAAGAGCATCTTTTCTAAGGTTAAAGGGATTTTATTGCTGTGTTTATAGACTTAAAGGTACGTTAAGTGTAACGGTACACTAACATGAAAAAGTAAGGTGTTTTATTTTGTTGAATTATGGCAGCATGTGTTTCAGAATTGATTTGTAACTGAAAATGAGCTAATTAACTTAGAAGTTAAAAATCTTAGTTAAAATGTTTTGTTCTGTTCTGGACGGGTTCTTCTTTAATGAAACGTTTCGTCTCTCCTCCAAGAGACTTCGTCAGTCTGAGGAGTTACAGGTGAACTCAGTCTCACTGCCTCCCCATGGACAAACAGGTTTAACAAACATCAACGCTGTATGTTTGCAGAAGTACAGCCCCCCTTTACATCAACTGTGAATGCAACCTCCTCGTTTTTTGTCGTCTTCGAATTTGTTGACCTCTCCTGGATGGACAACATGTCAGTGGTCGTCAAGAAGCCTCAGCGTCTGCTTGACTTCCTGAGAGTCTTCAGGAAGTAACAACCTGGACTCCAATCTGCTGTTGACCTTCTACCACTCGTCCATAGAATATCTCCTGACATACTGCATCTCTCATTGCGGAGAAAAAAAATCATAGCCACAAACAGTTCCTGCCCAGGTTTTGACTTGTTTGACCCGTTGCCCTCTGGGAGACACTAAAGATGTATCAGAACAAAACAAACAGACTCAAGATCAGTGTTTTCCCAAACCCATAACTGTACTGAACTCACACATGAACTGACTTCTCAGTCTAACCTTCTAAACCTCCAGATGTCCACACCTTCCACCTGGGATTGACTTAATTATTTAATCAATTATTTAAAATCAAGAAATACTGTGCAATATCAGTAATGTGTAATATCTATTACAGAGTGTGCAATACCACTGGTTCTTTTGTTACCTATTTTTTGTTTTTACTTTTTAACTTTTGGTGCATACATTTGCACTATGAGAGAAGTTGCTTTTGATTTCATTGTACATCAATGAAAATAAAAGGCATTTATTCAGTCAGTTTTTGTCATATATGTCATGTATTTGTGACTTTGTTTATGTGCATGAATATTACACAGGTTGAAATCAGCATCTGCCGTGTTTGTTTGACATTGACCAACATTCTTGTATCCATCACACCGGCTCATCTTGTCTGCATAAAGAGTACTCCAAAGCTTTGTTGTCACCTTGTTGCTAACAGACAGACGGTGATTGACAGGGATGTCCAATTACAGCCGCAGCTGTCTGACACCAGTGCATGTCACCAAACTCTCACTTGGACCACAAATGTCAAATAGTCCCACTGATCCACAAGCTGATCCACAAGCCTTTGATTTAAGGCTGTTACTGTCCAGGTCAGAGACAACAAACCCTGGTGGTGTCAATTAAAGATGCATTGTGGGAAATTACACTATTCATGCTTTCATCCTCTCAGTGGATTTTAATCCAAAGAAGCCAAACCAAAACCATTAACAACAGTAATGTTCCAGTTTATCTTTATTTATTTTTTAATTAACACAAGTTACCACTTGCTGGATATTGATTTGGTGGTGATCAGTCTGTTGTTTCAAGTTAATGACTCATCAAACCATTTGAGAAATATAATTTTTTGCTAATCACGTGTTTCCCACCGCAGCATTCTTGTCACAGAAACGATACGCTGTGAAGTCACTGGTGCAGACAAGTCTGCGTGAATGACAATCAGGATGCATCTGGATATCTGCTCAAGCACATAAGGGATTCGCTTAATAACAAAAATATATTTTGTCCTTTATGGATCAGTAAAAGCTGTCTCTGTGTACAGCTCAATTCAATTAAGCATAACAAAATAATTTAAGTTTAGTGCAAAAAGTAATTCAGACTCTTTTCATTTCCAGGAAACAAACAAACACATCATGAAACGTTAAAATAAATGTATCAACATTAAATGACCTGCAAACTTGTTAGTGCATGTAACGTTGATTTATTAAAGGTGTGTAGTGAGGATTGTATCTGTCACATGAGCAAAGCAACAGTTAAACGATTTAGCATGTCCACTTTCATGAATATGCAGAATATACGGTATAATAGATTTATCAAGCTTGAAACTGGTTTAGCATCTATTTTTAAAACATTTGAAAGAAAAAAATAATAAAAAATAAAAAAGTTAAATAAAACATTTGAAAGGCAGGAGCAAACTGCTTCAGATGCTGTTAACCCCGCCACTTTGACAGTGTGACAGGAAATATCCAAAAATAAAAAAAGTATAACTGCAGCATTGCAGCTTTAAAAATATAAATTTAAATGTAAACTCCTCTGCTGTGGGGCATTTTCTTTTTTTCACATTACACAAAGCTGGGACCAAAGAGATTTTAAGCCCCCACCTTTTTTTTTTTTTTTTTGAATCTACAGTATCTCCAAATGCAATCTGCATTACAATAATTGCATCCTTGAAACTTTCACAATGGATGTGATTGTGTTTTTCTTTGAAATCTTTGTGAAAATTAGGGCTTACCTCTCTGCACCAGTCAGTCACCTCTGCTCATTTGCTGGCTGGACAGCTGCCACGGGCAGAATGACAGATCTGCGAGCTGTGATGCATAATTTGTCTGACAAATTGTTTAAAAAAATTAAGTTGATGTTAAAGTATCACATCAACATTCAAGATAACTGTGCAACGGGTTGCAGACTTCTGTTCTATGAAAAATATCTTTGCAACACTGCATTTTCTTCTATCTAGTTTGCCTCCATCAGTTGCAAACACTCATTTGACTAGAGTGGTCTGCACCATCTTTGCACATATTATTCTTTGCACATGCAGTTTTCCATTTTTAACACAAGCATTTTTTTTTGTGCAGGTATTTAATACTGGGTTTCTTGATAAATCAGCTCCTTAGGGTTTTCACAATAACAGTAAAAGTACAATGTGTTGACACTGGTGAAGAATGTGTGTCCACTTTTTTTAAAGTACTCAGTTACAAATTTGGTTGTTTTTAACCCAGCAGTTTTTAACGTGTTTATTTCATATACCTGATGTTCACTTCACTGTTCCCTCCTCGCCTCCTGTCCTCGACTCCTGTTTGTCTGGCCTGCTCCCCGTATTGTATTATCCTATATCAGCTGAGTTTGAACAGGAAATGAGTCTGTATTTTGGTGCAAACCTAATCACAGCCACTGATTCTTTTCAATGATAGAGTATCTGATTAACCCGGTATCAGTTCAAAATAACGTTTCACATAAAACAACAACAAAAACAACAACAAAAAAACAACAGTATGAAAAAAATAAAATAAAATGAAGCTGCTCTGATTTCAATATCTTAAAGAGGAAACAAACCTGACACACACAGAAAAAAAACATTACTTATGCTCCCATGAAT
>NW_013952665.1:358137-360514 GCF_001266775.1 Austrofundulus limnaeus
TATATATATATATAGCCCATGAATCAACCAGTAATTTACTTTCACCCAGCACCCTCTGTCATCTAAAATGAGATTAGATAAAATATGTTGTGTCATTTTCAGGAACATCTGTTTTAGAGACCATAAGCCCGTAAGGAAAGCTTAGAAAAAAAAAGTTTAAACATAGTTTCTCAGTACTGATGGATGGCTGCAATAAATAAACTCATTTGAAATAATCACAATGCTCTGTTGTCGCCTCCAACACCTCATTGGACATATAAATTTCTTGTTTCTCTGTGCTTAATTGTCAAAACTCTTTGTCAATAAGGTTGGCTGATGCTTTCGTTTTAACACAACTGTCCTCTAGAGACACATCTGTTTTCGTACAATGTTCCTTTTGTCTTGTGGCCATTTTTTTTCTTCCTGTAACCACATTTATGAAAAGTTTAAAGATAGCGTAGAGGACAAAGTGGTTCACAGTTTCATCTTTATCCTTTTAATCACATTTTTGTTTTCAATTTTGGACTTTTCCCAAATTATAGGGACAACACATTTTTTTCTGCTTTGTTCCCGCTACTGTAAATAAAAGTGTTTTATTAAAAATGGGGGAAAATCTATTACAGTTTGATCCAAGTTAAAAATCCCCTCATCTGTGTCACTATCACATTACACTACTTATCAGATATAAATCAGCTATCTGGAAAAGCCACATGGTAATCTTGCAAAAATATTTTTTTAGTAAATCTCTGCAACAAATCATTATTACAGCACTGGAAACAGATATCAACATATACAGTTCCTGTTTGTCTGTGTTCTAACAGCTCTTCAGCGATGAAGAGGAAGGATTTCAGTGCAGTTCATAAATTTTCACAAAACTCATGTTACAGGAAAAGCTCAAGTGTTTAAAAAGTAATTGTTTTGGAGATCCAGCTGTGCTGACTTACTGAACCATGGTTAATTCCTCCTCCTTTGATGGTAAGTTAAAATGTCTGCTGTGTACTGTTTATTGTGTTTGCATCAGGGTCAAGAATGTAGGTCTTTTGCAAAATACACAGAGGGCATTTTTATTTTATTTTTCCACTTTGCTTCTCTGAAACATTAACACTGTGAGATAATAAAGAAGAACAGAAAACTGATGAACATATTTACTGTAATCTAGCAGCAGATCAGGTATTAATCTAATCAAACTGTCCAAGATGTTCATCACCTCTGGTAAAATAGCTGCTAAAGGCTCCACCACCCAAACCGATGACTCTAATCACAATAAAATGAACATGAAATTAAAACATTCTGTGTTTAAATTTATTGAGCTACACAATCTAAGTGTAACTTTCAATCTAATCTCAGAGCTTTAAAGAACCGTCACACAAAAATACCTTTTTTTACTTTGACTGTGTTCACATTCCTTTCAATCTGATGACCTGGGCAATCATTCTGATTTGTTTAAGGTTACTTTGTCTTTTTAGGTGCAGATCTGTACAGATAGTGAGAAAAGTAAACTGCCAGCGTTAATCGACTCATTACGCCTCGGGGCAGAAATACAATCTCCAGCAGATGTGTTGGAATTTAAACCCCCTCTCTTATCTGTCAGAAATCAAACCAGTAAGAGGTTTTGATGTTTGGAGCAATTAAAACCTTCTCCAAAGTTCTGCTTTTAGTAGAATAATAAACACTCTAATGCAGTATATGAAAACTCCCTTTGGGTGTCTTTTAGTAGGTCAGTAAAGACAAAGTTTGTGTTTCAAACAGTTCTTTTCCTTCTAAAATTGAATACAGCACTGTTTTTCAATTTTAATATAAAGGGATTGAGTAAAAAGGGGGGTATTATGCAAAATTTATTTTATTGTTATTATATAATTCTCTCATCAAAAACATATCTAGAGGGTTGGTTTGACTCATTTATGCATGTTTGAGAAATCCTTGAATCTCCTGTGAAACTGCCTAAATGCTTGCTGGTACAAAGCACCTCCTATTTGTATTTAGCTCCTCCCTGGAGCTCAGTCTGCAGCCAAGCTCCCGCCTTGAAAAAACACTCACAGAGGGAGGATGGAAAACTTACAACAGTGTACAGCTCTATGTGAAAATCTAGGCAGAAATGTGTTGGTGTATCTGTAGAGCAGAGAAAACAACATTTCTGAAAAAGCAGAAAGAACACAAGGGGAAAGCAGAGACCTCTGAACAAACAAGTGTTCAAAATAAGACAGCGATCACCCATCAGCGTTCATCAACCGGTGTTAAACAACAATCAGGCAACGAGCAGAGCGGAGACCTCTGAAGATACTGCCAGCCTGATGAGGAGATGGACTGCAGATGGGAAGGATAATCACCAAGGAAGCAATCAAGAGTTCTCTCTCTCTCTCTCTCTCTCTCTCTCTCTCTCTCTCTCTCTCTCTCTCTC
>NW_013952665.1:360784-378212 GCF_001266775.1 Austrofundulus limnaeus
CCTGAAACATGTAGAGGTCCAGCATTCCTAGAAATTAGATCACCATAAATTAAGGAAAAACAGGGTTTTTTTCCCTAAGGTTTTGCTGACATGGTGTGATATTGATGTCATTTTTTAAAGTATGGATTGTGAATGACTTTCAGCTACCAAGTTAAATTTTAGTTTGACATCTGTAAAACTGACTGAACTATTTACACATTTTTGTTTTTTAAAGTCAGTTGACATGATTTGGATTGATTCTAAGAGGTAGTCAAGTTTAGTTTAACAAAAAAACTTTCACTGGTTGGGATTTAAACACACACACAAACATAATCGCCCACCTTTGCTCTTTTGGTGGCGCGCTCTGAAATACACTGGATAATCACCAAAAAGTCAGTGCTATTTTCTGAATACTTGAGCAAATGATATCTTTTATCAATCCCCAGTATAAAGAAATTATATAAATAATTATGTACTTGATTGCATAATTATAGACGTTTAATTTCACTCAAGCCAGTCATTGTTTTCTCCGGATCTGTTTGGACACTTGTAAAAATCATCATCCTGGACTAAAGCACAAATTATCAGTCAGGAAGAGTTGCTTGTTAATTGCAGGGCTCGGCTGCTGAGTGATTTTCTCAGTCTTTCAGTAACAAAGCATATTAAACCATTTGAAGTGTTTTACGGCTACTTTAAAGTGGACACAGTTCAGGTTTGGTGGCTACATCAGGACAGTTTAATGAAATGTTCGAGTTGTAAATCTGTGCAATTAAAGACAACATTAAAACTCAGGACAGGTTTTCAAATTCCAAAATATAGTAGATAAGCAGTTCATGCACTTTTGATTTAACCTCCTGCTGTTTGTGAGTTTAAGAAAAATGAATGTTAGGAGCGCATTTGTTGAAATATTGTAATATCCATAAAGAGCTACATGACTTTTAGGATGCATAACTTGCCCATTAGTAAGCTTTTGTCCTTAATGGAATGATACTAATGTTGGCATTTTTCATCAATTCTAATCAAACCAAACAGCAACTTCATAGTTTGGCTGATAATTAGGAAAAAAAACTAAAAGCCTTGCATTTCTTAGAAGACTGCATGTCACCCACCAACTTTTCATGCAAGAGGCTTTAGACTAAAATTATCTTTTGCTGAGAAAAGATGGAGTTGAGCTGCCTAAACGATTATGCACAGATCTTCTATATTGGGAGATGACACACTTAGATCAGATTCATCTGCCAAAACACAAATTTTAGCTCCATATCAGTAAAATTGTCTAAATTATTTGTGGCAACAATAGGCTGTGTTGACCTTTTTAATTGGGGTTGGCTTCAAGACCAAATGAGTTGTAGAGAAACATCCAGTTATTACTTTCTGAAAGTTTCATTAACATTTGTCCAGTGGTTCATGAAATACTTTTCTAACAGACACAATGACATAAACACACACAGACACAGGCAAAACATTACATCGATGACAAGACCCTTGCTAAAAGCACTCAAGTGCTTTGTGTTGTATGATGACCATAATCTTTGGACACAGTGATGGAAACCACTTGATTCAGTGAAAAACATGAAGCTCAACATTTGTCCAAAACAAACACCTCAGTTTTGTCCTGTTTGATGTTGAAGTTGACCTTCAGTGTCCTTCGCTCAGGCTGCCGCTGTCTGTGTGAGGCCTCAGAGCACACACACCCACATACATACTCACACACCACACAGACATACACACAGTGTGATGCCTGAGTGAAGCACTGATCTTCTGCATGAGCAGAGAGGATTATGCAACGGTCCCTTCGCAGCAGGTGCGACACGCTGACAGTTGCGTGTCGTGAGAAGTGAGGAGGAAGAGGAGGACAGCCAGGGCTATTTTTAAAGTCACTATCAGAGGCATCAGCAAGGTCGGATTGGGGGATGCAGCTTCGTTCTGCAAGCCTACCAACTACTGCGGGGGCTTCTTTACGTTTCACTCACCCTGCTGTCACTTCAGTGGTGAGAATTTAGGATGGGAAGAGATAAATATTTGAAAAATGTAACAGGAGGAAGACTGTGCTTAAATTAGCAGAAACTGAGCTGTTAAAGCCCACAGAAATGTGATGCTACGCTGCAAAAAAATGTCCATCTAATCAAGTTTTAAAATCTTATATCCAGCCAAAAAGTATTTATGATCTTGTTTTGAGACACATTTACCAAACAAGAACTGATTGTGTAAGAATAACAATCTTGTTTTCAGAATGTGTAAGATTATTTGTCTTGTTAGTCTGAAAATTTGACTCACATTAAGTCAAAATATCTGCCAATGGAGTAAGAAAATTTTACTTGGTAAGATTCTTGAAATAAGAACAAACTGAGTCAAATCAAGTATTTCAAGAATCTTACCAATTAAAATTTTCTTACTCCATTGGCAGATATTTTGAATTAATTTGAGTCTAATATTCAGTCCAACAAGACAAATAATCTTATACATTCTGAAAACAAAATTATTATTCTTACACAATCATTTCTTGTTTAGTAAATCAGTCTCAAAACGAGATCAAAAAACTTTTTGGTTGGATATAAGATTTTAAAACTTGGTAAGATGGACAGTTTTTGCAGTGTAGCTAAAGTCCAAAATGAAAATAATGCTACCAAAATTATGTACATTAGTGGCTAAAAGATGCAAGTAACAAAACATTAGCTGAAAGTCAAAAGCATGACATAAAAGGCTAAAATAGCAAACAGGAGAGAGAAATGTTTTCTCTATGGTAGCCATGTGGAGCTGCCTAAACACTTGCTGGTGCAAAGCACCGCCTACCTGTACATACAGTAGCTCCTCCCTGGAGCTCAGTCTGCACAAGGGCCATTTTCTTTCTTGATTGTGGTAAAGATTTGAACTATGTGCCTGAAAAATACCCCCCCCCCCCCCATTGACATTCTCTTTACCAAAACAACATAAACATAAAGAGAGGTTTTGCTACAAAACACTAACAATATAAGGCAACTAAATGCCAGATCAAAGTTAAAGCAGCAAGGGGCCACTTAGAAGGTAAAGGTAGCAAGAGGTTAGCTGAAAGCTAAAATAACATAACCTTAGACAAAAATTAAAAATAACAAAAGGTTAGCTAAAATCTAAAAGTAGCCGAATGATAGCTAAAATGTATTACAAGAAGACAAAAATAGAGCAAGTACTGTATGTTTAAGCAGATTTCAAAGATTTTAATGTTTTTAAAGGGATTAAATGGATCTGTGTGTATTTCTTTTGGAAAGTCAAAAGTTTTATAAGACGCCACATAATAAATTCTCAGGAACTATTTGTTCCAAGTGTTCTGTCGTCCAGCATCGTGCAGAATGAGACTATCAAGCATTCTTCTGTGCTGCCCGCAGCAACTCATGAGTCTTAAACTTTCCTTGAGCTCATATTGACTCCAGGCGTCCAGCATCTAATTTTACCATCAGTTATTCACTAGGTGTTATCTTTGCACTGCTGGCTCCTCAATCTGAGCCGGGCTTCAGTTGATATAACCTTTGTTACTTCAAGCTCTGCGAGCAGGCAGCTGGAGCTAAGCACCCACTATTTTACATCCAGCACTGAATTCAATTAACTGCCCAACTGGAAAATGAGTGTTTGGGGAAATAAAGCACAGAAACAAGGAGGCAGACAAAAAGCAGCAGTGCTGTGGCTGATGTGTTTGTGCACATTTGTTATGATTTGCTGGAGCGGGGCAACAGGATGTGTTTAGGGCACAAGTTCATAACGTGGAAAAACCAGAGAACAACATAATAGGAGTTCAACGTGAGAACGCAATGGAAATATCTGTTCTGTGCATCGCTGAAGGCCAAAAACAACGGCTTGTAAAATGATGTTCAGCCCATGTCTGAAGGCAGAAATGCTCAGTTTAATCAGATTGTTGGATCTCATTAAGAGATGCAAACAAAAAGAGAAGATTTCTACAAAACACTAAAACACTATAGCCTCCTGGATATTATCCAGGGATGTGTAAGACAAAATGAGTATACCCATTTACAACACAAAAGAAGCATTAATTCAATATGCCTCTATGTGCATATGTGTAAGTCAACTTCATTTATAACAACCAATCGTGCAGCAAACATAAAAATGACTATATTTTGTCACAATCCCTGTTTTTTTAAGGTGGCTTAGCAACAATGTTTTTTTTTTTGGTTCATTGTTTTGTCATCCTGTGTTTAATTTTTGTTCCCGTGTGAATTAAGTACTTAATCCTTTTTTAACACTATTATAAAAAATGGTCACAAATTCAGTTCTTTTCAGCTTTTCTTACACATATTTTACATCAGCTCTCATTAAAAGTCATCTAATCCTTTGATTTAATCCTTATCCTGAGGGTTCATGTATAGAGATTGAAGAAAAGACCTTACCATTTTGCTTCATTTGTTTGCAGAAGAAAGTAACTCCTCGAGCAGGTTAACAATATGTTTGAGTGCCTCTAAAAAAAGAGTGTGGGGGTCGGGTCTTGGAGGTCTGTGCGGCTCTGGAGCGGGAGGTCTGTTGGTCCCGGTTTCTGGTAGTCCTCCGGGCTCTGTCTGTCTGTGATCTGGCGTCTTCTGGGCCTGGCGGTCTGTCCGGAAGAGGAGGTCTTGGGGGCCTCAGTCCCTGGGTGGGTCTCGGGGAGCGGGGGAGCCTACTAGGGTCAGTGGGGGAGCTGGCCCCCTGTGGGAGCATTCTTGCTCCCTCAGTTTTTTCCTCCCCATCCCCTACCACAGACCTCCACCCTCTTCATTTTTCAACTGCACTCATGTAGGGTTTTTGGGACACAGGTGTGTTACAGCAGCAACAATTTTGCATTTGTTTGCTGTGGCCACCTGGGCTCCAATTTTACTGTACACCTTAGACATTTACTCATAACCTCACAACCTCACAACATTTACACATAGGAACTTGGGAGTGGGCACTTATGCATGTAAGGGGTGGGATGGGACAGTCTCACCACTGACCGTCCGGTGGGGCCTGGGCTGAGGGTGGACATAGGGCTTGGAGGGGCTGCTGGCGCTCTGGCTTCCCTGGGGCTGTTCGGGCTCCCGGAGTCTGGCTCCTGGTTGCTGTGGTTGGCCCGCTGGCTGGGGTGGCTGCCGGGGTCTGGGGGGTGGTCGGTTGGGGGGGGGCGCCTGGCCATTGGTGGGGTGTGGGGGTGGTCTGGGGCATGGCTTTGCTGGGGCTGGGGGCTGGTCGGTCGGACTGGTGCGGCCCGGGCTGGGACTTGGCTGTCTGCTCTTCTCCACCCCAGATTGAAGGGGTCTACCTCCTGGGTTCAGGTGTGAGCTGTCCTCTGCAGGGGGTGGGTGCATATCCTGGACCTGGGGGGTATAGAGTATGTATGAGGAGTGTGAGTGGATTGTGGCGTCCATCTTGTGTGTCTTTGAATGAGTAGGTGAGAGGATGAGGGTGGGACTGTGTGACTGTGTTTGTGTATGCTTATATTTTTGTCAGGCTGGGACTTGGGCAGCCCCTTCTTCGGGATCATTTGAGGGCCCATTGCTCCCCTGCCGTGCTGCCCTCTGGTGGGTTGTGCCTTTGCCCGCCGGCGCACCGGTGGCTCTTGTTGTCCGGGGCTGGGTGCTTGGGCGTGTGCCGGCTCGGCCCGGTGGCTGCCCGGTGGGGCTTGGGTCCCTCTGGCCCTGTCGGGCCTTGGCCTGGGGGAGGGCTCTGTGTCCATGCCTGGATCCACTCTGGCGCGGTGGGTACCGGCGGGGCCTGTGAGTCCGTCACTGCTGGCCCCAGGGGTTGCTGTATGTGGTCGCTGGTGGGGCTCTTCCGGTTTTCTCCAGTGGTCCTCTTTGGGAGTGGGTGGGCACCCCTTCCGACGCGGGTGTCTCTGGTGCTGCGCGCTTGGGGTCCCTCTTGGGGTCTTTGGCGCTGGTCTCCCTTATGTCGGCTTCCGGCTTTGCGGGTCAGGTCTGTGGTCCCCCACAGTCACTTTGAAACATTCCATTGGAGAGATCTTGTATATACATGCATGCTCACAACCGCACACAAACAGGTGTTTACATCCTGGGTTTTCTATTCGGGCACTGACTGAATGGTATGTGCGTATGTGTATGTATAAATATATGTATACAGTATGTGTRTGTGTGTATATATATATATATATATATATATATATATATATATATATGAAAGTGTTTGGATATGTAGGTATGGGTATGTTTATGTGTGTATGTATAAATTTATATATGTATATGGGTATGGTTTTCAGCAAGGCTATAGTCATTATAATTATATAGATATGCATTTTTGTTGCTGTGGTTTTGCTATCTTTGTTTTTGTATGTGTGGAGCCAAGATGTCGGGTGTGCTGTCTTATGTTTTCTCAACATATACGTATTTCACATATCTTCTAATCTCTCTTTCACTCTTTCTCATTATATTTCACTTTTTTCTTTCTCTTTCTTTTTCTCCTATCAAAAAATGAATAATATATAAAAAAGAGTGTTTGTAGTATCAAATATAATTGTTTTCATTCAATTAAAAATGGTGTACAGTCACCAGTTAACAGCCTCCAAAAGGCAATTCAACTTTTCGATATTCTGTGATGCTTCCAAATGTTTGTTTTTCTCCAGGTTTTAATTTGAAGTATCCCTGGTGAGTCAACACATAATTGGAAATGACTTACTGCAGGGATGCTAAAATTGCAATTTTGTTGGTTGTTGTGAATCTTAATCGTTTTTGAATTGCTACCTTAAGATTAATAAGAAAACTAGCAAAGACCACCCATAAATATTTACATTTGACAAACATCACCGGGTGGCTCACGGCCTCTATGGTTTTGTGCAAAATGAGACTAAGGCAGGTAATATTAGTCAAAAATTTTTGCATTCACACTTACAGATGTATTGTTGCATTTATGAGTACATTTATGGTAAAACCGTTAAAGCTTTTACTCATTGTACAAAAGGTAAATATATTTAAGTGTTCATTTAAATTTAGCTTCTGTCTTTTCTATATAATGTTCAGCAATATAATGTTCAATTAATCTTTAAACTCACTTGCAGTGTAAGAGCCAGACACCACCGGTCACACAGGGGTGGCCCAGAAAATGTTTTTTTCCCTACATTGTAAACGGTTTATTGTTAAATTTACAGTAACTCACTGGTATTTTTCATCCAGTAACTTACTGCATTTTTTACAGTAGTTTTACTGTAAATACATAATGTAGTTACTGTATTTTCTTTTACAGTAAATTTACTGTAAAAACAATGAAAATCCTTTACAGTGTACATGGCCGTTTGCTGAGAATCTAATCATGTTTCTTGGACATTGTCTCATGTACTTAGACAAAACCATGTAGAATTTAATCACGAGAATTACTTATTTGAGAGGTGCAGTTGAAATGAAGAGAGCCTTTTGTTGGTGGCCATGTCACCTCCATCCCCTTAAGATTTATCTATGGTGGCCATGGCCACCCATAGCCAACCCCTGGCACTGCCCCTGCTAACCTGTTGCCTATACCTGGAAAATCCAATATATATATTTATTTGTTTATATTGAAATTATTTGACATAGATAATTTTGGATCAAATTGTTAACTTTTCCTAGGATAATTAAGAAATGATTTCCAGACAAATATACATTTCAAAAGCATCTCCATTGAATTTGGAAAATAGGATTAAACAAAGATAGAAAGAAAAACAAGTGCACAATCAATCTTACAATATGCAATATAATACAATATATAAACCATTTAGCTTCAACTACTCTTTAAAAATAGTATTTTACTAAAAGAAATACAAATCACGGCAGTTATCACAGGATAACTATGTTTTAGCTAATAAACTAATCAGAGAGGTAAGTATTTATCCCAGCTCTAACTAGTTTACATAACAGTCGCAGAGATAGAACGTCCTATTGCTTGCCTCAGACACTGTAACCCTGAGAACAGCCCCAAGGCTCTTAATTAAGGGTCACAAGTTAGCAGCCAAAAAACCAGTTGTGTCCTGACTGCTCGTTATTCAGATTACAACTGTATGTGGAGACGTCAGCAACTTTGAGAGTTTTCCTTTTGTCTTTTATTTCTGTGTCTGTCAGCAGGTTTCGACGCATCCATAAGTCGCAGTAAAATAAGAGTACCGGTAATAAGATTTGTTGAAGAGGAGATGTAAATCACATGTTTTTGAGAGGATTCTGGTTACAGGACAAACTGAGGACAGTAGGAACAAATGTGAATGCTCATAAAAACAACCCCAGGTCTGGAAACGCTGGGAGATTGTGTAAAATGTCCAAAAGAAATACAAAAAAACATGCAATGATTTTTTAAAATCTCATAAACCTAGTTAGTTAGTTGCTGTTATTTGTACCACTTACTTTTACAGCATCCTGTTGGAGAGAACATGCTACCTTCCTGGAATTAGGTTTGTATAAATTTAATGAGCATTCAACACAATTTTATTCATCTTTATTTTATGAAACTTGGAACATTTTGAAAGGGTCTGCCCACTGGGGTGTGTTGGGGGGACCTTAGGTTTTTCTGCTGTACCCTGTGAGACAGTAATACTTCTAGTTTGCCCGCAAACTTCAGAGAAAATCACAAAATCACCCCTGTCTCCCCTCTTGCACTCTCTTTCTCTCACTTCTTTCTTATCTGTCTTATTGCCCTCATGGTTGGAAATCTCCTTCTGCCAGAGGAACCATTCTAGCTTGTCCCAAAGCAATTACAAGCCTGGCTATTTCTTACTCCTAGCTAAACATATTGCAGACTGATACTGCATGACTTCCTTCTCCCACCTCTTCTACTCAAAGATAACAGTGAAAAGTACCCTCGTACTGCAGTGAAATTGTCTGGGGGACCTCTCAGACATTTTCTCTGAAGTGAAGCTTGTGGGTTGTAATTTGAAATGAAGTGTGCTAACTTGCAGTCTTTGTTGAAAAGAGTCACACGATGATGGAGGTGCAGAAATGAACAGGATTCCAATGATCTGATTAGTATATAAACAGCACACATTGAAGTAAATGTAACTTTTTATTAATACTAACTTTCAAAGGTTTGTTTGAAATTGTTTCTGAATGTAATTGCTTAAAATTGCACACCGGCTTCACAGAAACAATGTCTATAAACTGAGTCAAACGTGTAGACTTTTCAAACACACTGTGGCTTTGCCACCATCACTGCAGGTTATCTCTGCAACAGTGCTTTTTCAGATATTAGAAGCAAAGGGCTTCATTACAGTTTTAAAGCAGCATTAATCAGTCTTTTCAGCCACAGGTCACTTTTATGTTAATCTTCATCAGAGCTACATTCAGACAAAAAAGTATCAAAAGAGTTTTGTCTTCCTATCAGAGGGTCAAGTGCACAGTGCTGCAGAAAAATACGTTAATTTCAATGAATGGGGTTAGATGAAAATATCAATTTTAAATATAATTTTTAATCAAGTTTAATTTCACTACAGTAATAACTTATTTGTATTAAACAAAAAGTTCAGATGTTTTGAACTGGAGTTCTGTGCAAAGGTTTTGAACAATTATCTGTTGTACATAGCTCTTTTTACATCCTCAGAAGGAACAGAGTTACCGGTGAACCTCTACCTTTTATTTGTTGCAGTGTTTTTGCTAAATGATCAAGAGGAAACTGTGCTCATAAGCATTTTGGATGCAGCTTTTGCTTTCTGTCTATATACAGACATTTCTAAATGCTCTGATTCACTTTTCTTTTAAGGGATAGTCTGGTTACTTTTGAAGTGATAGTCTGTCAGATTGTTAGTTGCCCAGCTTAAAGAAATGTTCACATTGGAAGCTTGAATAATATGTTGAAAACCAATTACGTTTTAATTAAATGTTTGTTTTCAGATCTAAAGACTCCATTTCATTCTGAGCCAACAAAAATGGCTGCCAATCCCTTGTTTCCATGATATTTATAGAAAACCTGGCCACACCCCCTGGAGGTGGTCCCTTGTACATCAGCACTGAAATGTTACACATTATGTGTTTATACTTCAAGAGAGAGGCACTAAACAAATAGAGACTTGTTTATTTTCTTACAGTTTAAAGCAAATTATCTTAAATTTAGTTTATCAACCACAAAATTTCCAACACTACCTTTCAGCCATAATATTGCATTGGCACAAGGAATACTATGGAGAAATGGGCAACATTTCTTCTCCAAAATAGGTAAACTGCTGCTCTTTTTTTTTCCAGATTATAAACCAGCCCTTTCTCAAAATGTTCCACTTGTGTGAAAGACCATTATACAGCTCATATTAAACCAATACATTTTTTGCAGGACACCGTTTTTGTTTGATTTGTCACTTTTTCCTTTCTACGCAAAATGTTTGTGTGCTGAGTGAAACATCGATGTTCTGAGGCTGAACGCATCAGTATGTCGGTAGCTGAGTAAACTTTTAGGCTGACTAGATGTGCTGATCTGGCAGACTGATACATTCAGCAGCCTCAGCATCAGCGACATGATATACATGATCTATGCTCAGCACACATACATTTGCACAAAGGAGAGAGCAGACGCTGCATCCCAAGTGCTTTCAAGCACAGTTTTCTCTTGAAAACTGTGGTCAGTTTTATTTACTGTGGCCACTCTGTTATTTTTTACTCTAAATACCATGTTGGTCTGATGTTTTTTTTTACCAGTAATGGTTTTTGTTAAACTCTTAAAGTACTGTGAAAAGGAGTATGCACCATATAAAAGAAACTGTGAGTGAGTGTTTCATAAAACAGTTAGTTTGAACTGTTGTGAATTTTTTTCTTACACTGCCCAATGTTTGCATCAGCTTGTCACACTTCCTGCATAGTAAGTGATTTTTCTGAGCAGATGAGAATTAAAAAACTAGAACACCACTCGTCACATATTTAATTGTGACACTGCAGCAAAGATTCTTTATTATTTTAGCAAGATCTGCACCATCTGTGCCTCGGGGGCCAATATGTAGGATGTATAGAGGCGTTCAGAGACGTAAATTGCAAGTTGTAACAAAGCAAAAGATTGATTGTTCTTATTTTTATGCAATGCAGTGAAAGTTTGGTTGTGAATGTTAAAAAATGCCTGTCTGACACAAAGATTGCTACAAACATTACAGACTGAAACAAATATATTCTATTTGGAGAAATGGGTTATTCCGTCAGCCCACACCAGTTTTTTGAGATATATTGCAAGTTGGTAAAACATCTTTTCAGCTCAAACAAGCAGCGACAGTCTGTGTTTCGGCCTCAAATGGCATATTAAATTCACATGAAGGTCAGTAAAAATATCCATTTCCATTTCTCTTGCCGATAAAGAAAAAAAAGGTTTTTCTTTTGTTTACCTGTTTTCCCGATTCTGACTCATTGTTCAGGAAGACAGTTTCCCCCCAGGGGTGTGGGGGACCCGGTCAGCCGACGTGCCATGTCTGAGTGTATGAAAATGGAGGTGACAGGATGTTGATGAGGAGGCCTGGAGTGTTACCTGCAACAGCAGTGCCCTGGAGTGCTCCACTCTGCCTGCTGGTAATGAACCTACGAGGCTGCGCTCATCTCACCTGTCACCCAGGCACCCAGTCAGTCTTTACCCACTGAAATTTCACCAGCGAGAGAGATGGAAACCTGCAGACACACACAGCTGGGTTCAGCTTTATGTGTGGTTTGTCTGCAGAGAAAAAGCAAATGAAGCAGATAGTACAATATTTCAAAGAACACATGATTTTTTAGTCTGATTTGGTCTCTTGAGAGATTGTGGAAAGTGATATTTTCTGGAGAAAAAAAACATCCATTACCAATGGAATTAGTATTCATTGAAGTACTGTTTTTAATGAGCAATGCTAAAATTCTGTTAAAGTGCATGTGGCATCGATTTTTTGTAATAAATATGAATACATTTCTGGAAGGTTGACACTGATAAGTTGTAGCAAAATGATAAAAATCACCTTGCTGATATGAACAGCTGTTGGGGTTTTTGCATGTGAAGAAACAGGAAGTGATGTCAAAGGGGAATGCTTGAGTTTGTACAGAGCAGTGCTACAAAAACACTGAGTGCGGAGAAGAATCTGATGTTTCTTTAGATTATTTTGAGTCACTATCAGAGAGAGATGAAAAAAGTCACAGTTCAAATTATTTGTTTTCAGTAAACAAAGACCAAAGAGTTCCCTTTCTTCAAGAGTTCCCCTTTAATGTCACTTCCTGTTTCATTTTGGTTGAACCATGTTCAAAAGAAAATATCCAACATGACAAAATTATTAAAATCCTATGTTATATGTCATGTTCTTTAATATGAATATGTTTTCTTTGACATTTTGTTTTGAAGGATACACTGCAAAAAATGTCCACCTAACCAAGTTTTAAAATATTATATCCAGCCAAAAAGTCATTTTGATCTTGTTTTGAGACTGATTTACTAAATAAGAACTGATTGTGTAAGAATAATAATCTTGTTTTCAGAATTAGTAAGATTTTTTGTCTTGTTAGTCTGAAAATTTGACTCAAATTAAGTCAAAAATTTCTGCCAATTGAGTAAGAAAATTTTACTTGGCAAGATTCTTGAAATACTTGATTTGACTCAATTTTTTCTTATTTCAAGAATCTTACTAAGTAAAATTTTTTTACTCCATTGGCAGAAATTTTTCGACCTACACTCTAAAAATGAAATGTTGGATTCACTTAACCATGTTATGTGACCTGGTTCCACTTAACTGAGTTGAGTAAATTCAAAGCAACATGCTCATGTTCTTTGGTTAAAAAACTGGTATATTGCTTTGAATTTACTCAACTCAGTTAAGTGGAACCAGGTCACATAACATGGTTAAGTAAATCCAACATTTCATTTTTTACAGTGTAATTTGAATCAAATTTCCAGGCTAACAAGACAAATAATCTTACACATTCTGAAAACAAGATTAATATTCTTACACAATCAGTTCTTGTTTAGTAAATCAGTCTCAAAACAAGAGCAAAAAGACTATTTGGCTGGATATAAGATTTTAAAACTTGGTAAAATGGACAGATTTTGTAGTGTGTGCATTTCACAAGCACTTTGAAAAAATATTAGTTATAGTTGAAAGCAATGATATTTCCAAATGTAAGCAAAATTGTGATTGTTAGCACTCAGATTATGTGTTGAGGATGAGTCTAATCCACTAACAAAACAGATTTTAGCTCACTGTTTATAAAACTGATTGAGTTATAGCTATTTTATGTTTGCTGAGGTTGATTATCTGTGACGGTAATCTTGCACTGAGTTGACTCCAAAAGTTAATCAATTTTAGATGTACATCTAATAATAGCTTTTTTTTGGAAGTTTAATTAAAATCTGTTCATGAAATCTTGACTAACATGTCAATCAGACGCTTATTTTCTGTCGTGCCATTTGGTGGCGAAGCATAAAATCAGTGATATGTTGTTAGCAGTGTCCAGAAAAACTCTCAACATGTTAGTTTGTTTTATTTTCAATACCATCTTATTTTGCTATTTTTTAAATTAAGGTTTTATTATCAAGTTTTACGTGGTCAATGATTTTTTGTGAAGTGTCATTTTTTTGTACACTGCTTCATATTTTCATTAAAACCTCAGCTGTGATACATAAACATGAGTGGCGAGAATGTTTGCACAAAAAGGGATTTGAAAACAGGATTTGCATGAATAAACAGAAACAATGTAAAAAGAAAAACAGGCAGCATTTGAAAAAACCTGCACACATTTCCATCCTGAGGCGTGGCACTGAGACAGAATACAACATGCCAAGAGAAGAAATATTACCAGTGCATCCAACAGGAGACAGGAAGTTTATTTGGCTTCACGGAGCCAAATCTGCTTGACGTGATGAATGATGATCTTAAAGCACTGTTGAATGAAAATCAGGTTTGACTTTTGCATCCGGCCAAGCTGGAGTTCTGCGTGCTGCTAATGTGCAAAACATTGTTACCCGCCTTCGTATTTTGACAAAGGGCATTTATTAAAACCTGTAGTCTGTATCATTTAGCTCAAACAAAGTCTGCACTCACTAATGCAAGGCAGTTTACTGCTGTGACTTTATTACCAGCAGCAGGCGCAGCAGGAGGAGCATCTGCAGGAGCAGCTCCAGCTCAGGGGTGAAGTGTCTTCCCATGGCAATATGTGGCACTAAAATGGAAAACAACCCACAGATTGGGAGGCCAGGCAGCATGCTTCCTGGAACCAAAGGTCATCGTCTCAGTAAATCAGCGGAGGGAATAGCAGGGATGATTGTATAGGCTGGCAGCCATAGAGGGGCTATTAGTTATCCTCCTATCAGCCCACCGGGTCCAGTCATTGGGCACAGGCTAGCCCCAGCGCACACAGCTAAAACATGTAATATAAAATCATTGCACTCAAATGCAAAATAAATGTAAATAAGAGTAGCATGAATAGAATAAAACTGTCTCTTACCACTCTGGATTTATGTCGCACAGTGCTGCTGCAGCTCCCCCAAGGTGCAAATAATCTGCAGACTGTAAAGTCATTAGTATTGTCATTTGTCACTCTTTGTGCACCCGCACATATTCATCCACTGCTACCTAATAAATACATTGATGATTTGCAGTCATGACACAATTGTAAGGGCGTAATGGTGTTATTAAAATTGAACACTACAAGACAAGGCTTGCAAGCAGTTATCTTAATGCTGGCAGCCGAGATGCGCTTTGACTGGAGGGAAGAAAGGAAAATAACAATCTGGTTGAAATTAGCAAGATCTGTACAGAATACAAAGTTTTAACCTCCAGGTACCCTCTAATATCTCTGCTCCTCATGCTCCAGGTCACTATTTTTAAACTGTCCTTGAATGAGCATCATAAGCTGACGGAGTCAAGGTCAGTCTTGGTGAAGCGGAGTGATTCAGGGCCAATAAACCCAAATGTCCACTGAGCCTCAGTCTGAAAGGCAGTGCATGATTTATTTCTCAGGGATGGATTTTTTTTTCCCTTTGAACATTTTCAGCTGCACCACGTATGGACGAGGCAAATAGTGTTCCTCAGAATTACTGTTTGATAAAACATTTTTTTGAAAGAGTTCAAAATCTTATTGACCTCAACCTGGAATATTTAACAAAGGTGAAGTGAGCACTGTTGATTTGCTTGAAAAGTGTTTTCAATTTTAAAGCAGCTTACACCCCCTTTAACTCATCTGTTTCTTGTTGCTGTAAAAAAGAATTAGAATAAAAATTGAGGCTTAATATGAAAAGCAACACAAAACGCACCTGGAGCCTGTCAGTGTTTTTTGTCTTGTCACAGAAAACTTGAAAACCGCAGCCTCTGAAATGTTTTTGAAGGGTAAATTTGCTCCTTCTCTCCAAATCTCACTTTGGTGAAGAATCTTTAGTGTTCTCAGAGTGTGTCATTGCATTTGATAGAATATATTCTCACAGAAAATGGTCTATTTTGAATTTTGACAACTTCCTTTTGCAAAAAAATGTTTGCAAAAAAGAACCTTCTGGTTTCGTCTTTGAATACGAATAAAGTTTGATATTTTATGATGTTGTTTATACCAACTCTGGTGCTGTTTTGTACTTTTTTCTTTTATTCATTGAGGATCTCTGGGATTTGTCTCTATTCTTGTCTAATTATGATGCTTCAGTTTCTTCATTAATGTTTGTTTCAGCCTCGTTGACCTTACCTTTCAGCAGTTGAAAACTTGAGCAGCCAGTGCCAGAGAAGCGTTCAACCCTCAAACATTTTGCAGTTGAAGTGACTTCATTCATTGTGTCATGGTGAGAGAAACTCTTATTTGTTTACATGTTGTCGTCTAGCTAGCTTTTCAAGTGAGGTGGCAAAAAGACAGACAGAACATTATGAGCAATAGGCTGTGTACCTACCTGTGTTTTGTTTCATTATTGTAGTGAACAACATGACAAGACTTTAATTAATTGTTAAAAAAAAAGAAAAATGTTTATCGCAATCTGTTGAAACTGCTGTGTGACTGAAATGAGTTTGTTTATGAAGACTTCTTCCAACAACACCATTTGTAATGTTTGTCCCTGATTAATATTAGGATATGTTATTAGGAATGTCAATCTCTAATTATTATACAGTATCATGTTTGATGAACGTTTGAGCCCATGGTGTGAAAAAAAAACTTGTCGAACTCTAACTAAAAAGACTTCAATAAAATAAACTAGCTGATGAGGCAGGAAAAGTATTGACAAAACTCAAAGCACCTGCTGCACAAACGACTGGAGGAAGCACGATGTACAGACGGGGAGCAAGAGACTTGACACAGAATATACAGTAGAGGGCCACTAACAAGAAGACAATGAGAAACACCTGGGGGAGAGACACGAGGATCAGGTGAGTGTGGGCGGTGCCAGAGCAGGGACAAACTGGGAAAACAGGGGCTGTGTCTCAGTTCACTCTTACATCACTGCCCCATGCCGTTGGCTGTCCCAAATCGTAGGTGCCTACATATGCAGCCGACAAAACCCCAAAAACTTCGGCTGTGTTTGAGTATTCTATGCGGCCAACGATATCCCAGAATTCAATGAGCTGTCAGCAAATCAAACAGAAAAACAAAGATAGCGAAGGTTTTCTTTAAGTGTGGCAGAATTATTATTATTTCTTTTAATGACGGAGTTTGGGAATTTATCACAGACTGAAAATATAAGTTAAACAACTTCGCTGAAGAAACTGCAACCCATGAATTGAGACACAGCCAAGACTGGATAACACAGGGAACAAAGAACACAGGTAACATGCCAGAAGAAAAAAACAGAACAAAAAGAAAAGAATAACCAACAAAATAAACTTAAAGAACTTAAAAACTAAACAACACACAGATCCCAAGATGCTGGCTACTAATATCAAATAAAATGAACGTAGTTGACAGTACTGCACTGTGTTGATGAATTAGCCATGCACTTCTTTGCTTTTGTTTGCACTCTAATGCATTTTTCTACTCAAAAGCACAGTGAGTGCATTACAGAGCAGCCGTAAAGCATTTTACTGTATGTGCATTAAAACAGTTATTGTTGACATGGTGAGCCCAACCAATGGTTTGTATGAAATGTTGGCTGTTCATCTGCAAGTTTTTGTTGATTTTATCCCAATCATAACCAGTTTAAGACCCACTGTACTGGTGTATCTCTCTGCAAACAGCTGTCTATTTAAATTAGATAGTTTTTTTCATTTAAAACAGGGACAATATAAAGTATGCATTAGCCATGAAAGGAAAGATGCAATGTATCAGGTTATAGCTCTGGGTGCTAGTTTCCACCTGTAGTCCTGGACCCAGCCCACACAATATTAAAATTAACATATTCAATGCCCTTTAGGTTTTGTATTTTGCAAATTTTTGGACATTTTTTTTATCTGAGCTAACACAAAGAGCATGTAAGCCTAAATATTATGAGAAAGTATCTCCTTGGTTAAGAGGCTGATACGCTTTCAAGCTCTGTCATCAGAGAGCACTTTTATGCTTTTATGTGTTTTTAATTATAACATTATTATTATTATTATTATTATTATTATTATTGTTGTTGTTGCTGTTGTTGTTGTTGTTGTTGTTGTTGTTGGTGG
>NW_013952665.1:378222-381784 GCF_001266775.1 Austrofundulus limnaeus
GTGGTGGTGGTGGTGGTGGTGGTGGTGGTGGTGTGGTACACATGTTTGAAAAACAATAAAAATAAAAAAACAGACTTTAATATAAAATCTGCCAAAACACAGCTTTTTAGTTGTAAAACAGGAATATTTTGTACTTCAGCTTAGAAGACAATATGTGAATAGAGTTTATCATCCCAGAGTTATTCGCTTCTGGATTCATTTCATCTCCAACAAATTGTAAAAAAAAAAAAAAAAAAAAAAAAAAAAAAAAAAAACATGGATGATTTCAACCACCAACAAAAACAGCTGAAGTTTGATCTGCTTTCTCTTGTTTGTGCATTCAAATCCAATCCTGCAGGGCGCTGCAGACTCATAAACATCAGTCATTCACAATCATTCACAGGAAACTGGGTAACAATCCATCAAACAGTGAGGTTACAGTCTGTCAATTGGAATAGCAACACTCCATAACACAACACAAGAACTTCTCAGTGTGTTGTCAGTGACTTTGCAGAACCATGATGAATGTAGCTTCAGCTTCATCGTCTTCAATATTATAAACACTAAGCTGTAAAACATCCATCAAAACAGAAACAACAACATTGTTCTGAAGGAAAAATATCTCCGTAACATCATTCAGATTCTTATTGTGACAGAAAAATAAAATTTTATTTATTCAACACTACAGCAAGTTCCATATTTTCCTAAAATCTTTAAAAAAGAAACACAGAACAAACAGGAACAATGACAAAAGGTGGGTGACAGGTGATGATATATCACCTAGTAAAAGATTGAATTATCAAAATACTTTTGCAAAAAAAGAAATAAATCTAGTTTAAACATTTATGTAATAATGTTAAAACTTTATTCACACATACATAAGATTCAAATTAATTTTAAAACGAGGAGGACACAGACTTTTTCTGCATTCAATGACAAACTCAGATTTTTTTCTTGAAGTTCCCAACAGTCACTTCAATCTTTTTTTTTATTATTTCTTTCTCACTCAAGGGAGGATTGTGGAGCTGGGTGTGTTTCTTTCAACAGTTGTTAAAGGTAGATTCTAGATTCAAGTTTTATTATCTCTAGTGTATTCCCTTTTCGCTGAAGAATTTGATGTTTCACCTTGACTTTTAAAAGGAGCACACAGCTCTCAGGGTGACAGGCAGACAGTCGTCATGTCTGCTGCAGCGTAGAGGCAGCGTTTGTGATGAGACTGATGATTCTGAGCACTAACTGTGGCTGAATAAAAGACAGAAGTGTCAAACAGTTTAAGGTCACAATTGTGTCATAAAAGACTTTAACAAAGAAAAAAAAGTTTAAGGCAAAATAATAATAAAAATGTGTAAAGATGTTTGTAATAAGCTGTTGGAGCATTTGGTTTGAGTGTGTGTACTTCTAATTTGTTCTTTTATCTCTTTATTGCTTTTAATTTATAACTATGTTATTTTGTTTTTGGTATATCGATAATTAATTTTTTTTCGTGTTTTTGTGTGTTTTAACTTAAATTTTGCCATCTCCTTTTGTTGTTCAGCTCTGCTTCTCATCAATGCATCAAACCAGTGGTAGAGTCTCACACTGAAGCCTCACAGACAATTTTCCGTTTAACAATTTAAAAAGCACAGTTTATGGAGTAAATGTCAGCATTACATAAATATTCTTTTGAGCAACCAAGCATTGGCCCATCCCAAAAGATGAAATGTTACAGTTTTCTTTTGTGTATTATTCACCAGTTTGAACCTGTAATCTGTAATTTTGCTCAGCTCTAAGGTTGGCTATTTTTTGCATTCTACATTTTTAGTATGAAAAAATACTATAAACATGTTTAAAAACATTTTTAATAAAAAGCATTCAACGAACCACTCAAAAAAACAGTATTCAGAAAAACAAGATGTTAAGGGTGGATATTATGCAAAATCAACTTTTTTGTATCATGTTATAATGTCATTACCTGCTTCAAAAACATACATAGAGTGTTGCTTCAACTCATTCTTGCATGTTTGTGGTAGTGATTTGGAGCTGCCAAAACACTTGCTGGTACAAAGCACCACCTGTTTCCACAAAGCTCCTCCCTGGAGCTCAGTCCCCCCAGACGAGCACCCGCCCCACAGAGCACCCCTCCCCCTACACACTGAAATGGTAGGAGGTTCTTAAATAGACAGAGGACAATTTCAAGGCATTTAAATAGGGCAGGCTATGATGCAAAGTCAAAATACATACAGCTTTTTCACAACAATTGAAGACAACATAGTCATTTGATTGTAGTGTAGAACTGAACTACTGTATTTATTCGTGTACAATACGATCTCATGTATAATACGACCCCCACTTTTTTTGAGCTAAAAAGCATAAAATATTTAATCCTCAAACTACCTCCAATTTCATACAGACTTCAAGATTTTTCAGCCTTTGCAGTCTGTTCATTTTATTTTAACAACATATGTACTAAAAGGTATTTTGACAACAAATATGCAGTATATCAGCTGTAGCAGCATCATATGAATTCTGGCATTTTACACACAGTCCACTGGGATGCGCCAACACAAAAGTCAAAGACTTCACATGAGATTTGGATCATCTTGTGGGGGAAAAGCAGATTACTTCCTACTCGCGAGCACCCCTTCTGGTGGGGAAACTTTTTTCAGGGATACAAACTTTTTCAGAACACCGGTAGACGGCAGCCATTAYAGACAAACATGTGTTTGTTGTTTGAGGAGGAGCGGCCTGGTCACACGCTAATGTCATTGGTTCGCTATTATTACCAAGGTGCAGGACTACTTTTGCCCTTTTTTTTACATCATGTCGCCTGCCTGAATCTGTTATTATCTCGCTCTGAGGGACAGAGTGTCACAGGTAAGCTTGCTTCAACTGCATTTTACGACACGGTCTCATTTCCGAACTCAGGCACTTTGTGAATGAAGCCGAAATTTCAGTTAAAATACATAAGTAAAAATATTTATCTGAGTATAGTACTACACCCCCAACTTTATGGATGATTTTATGGATTTAATTCTACGTATTATACTTGAAAAAATACGGTATGTGCCTGGAAAATACATAATTCCCCCTTTAAGGTTTTGCCACTTCTCTCGAGCAGTTCTGCAATAAGAAGGTGAGGATTGATGCTCAGGTTTACATGGTCTCAAAGAAACAGATCAAAAACTGTCCATCAGGTGAGATCAAAGTCTGAGCAGCTGGTGGTCTCTCTTTCCCCTGGAGACAGACAGATGGTATGCTATTAATTAAGCAGAAACCACTGTGGACTCAGCCCACCTGAGATTCAACATCTCCCCACTGACCTTGAGCACAGACGGTTTTGTAAAGAAAGTCTGAAGCTCTCTTGTCAGTCATCACGCATCATCATGTCTGAAAAATGTCATATCTCACAGTTAACACCGGGACAGCATCGTTTTAATTACAATCACTGCCTGTCTTTTTATTACCATGTCTGTTTTTTTTTTCTGAAGACAGTCCCCGGAATGGTACCAAAGGTCTTCACAACTTATTAATATGGGTACACACACACACACACACACACACACACACACACACACACACACACACACACACACACACACACACA
>NW_013952665.1:382193-384056 GCF_001266775.1 Austrofundulus limnaeus
ATTATTATTAGGCTAAAGGAGACATGTCATGCTTTTAAATCTTTCTTTTTCACATTGAAATCAATCATTTGGGATTTATGAAAAGTGGAATTGCAATGCTTTGGTCTGAATTCCTCCTTATTGCAACTTTACCAGACCCCCTTTCACCCCTTTTCTGAGGTATGTCTCACTTCAACTCATTTTGATGCTGTCTCTTTAAATCCAAATTAGGCGCTTCACAACCCGCTTCCCTCCAGTTTCCAGAGTGGTCCATTCTAATTTGATAGAGCGGGTGATGTCTTCAGCAGTGCCTAATATGCTCTGGTTAAATACTTGCTTCAGCATTGCTCTTCAAAGTAAAACTCTTAAGGACCATTTATAGATTTGTCATGTTCAAAATGTTGTTTTGTTTTGATTTATTTTTGTGTGGTTGCAACAAATAAAAATAAAAATACATCATTTTAAATACACTAATAATAATAAAAAAATGTTTTTTTCAGTCAGTGCAGCCTATTGTCCTGCTGCAGTTCCATACATGAATAACATGACATGAAGTTCACACAAAAAGACCCACACAGCTGACAGTCAAACCAGAGACCACCTTAATGACCACTACATCACCTCAGTGAAATGTATCCAATGAAACTCTTGTTTTTCTATATGACAGCTGACTTTGCTTAACTAAAAACAATAACTTTTTAATTCCATTTTGGACAACATTTTCTCTTTTTTACATTTATCACCCTTGCAATGCCTCAATCCAATTTTATATATACAGTATATATTTTTTGTTGTTGCAGTAAATAAAATTAATTGGAAAATGTAGAAACTATTTCTTGTTTGCATAAGCAGAATTGACTGATTTCATTGAGTTTTCATTTTTACACAAAAGGGCGTTAGTTTAATTCTCAGCTGTACAGTAGCCTCCTCAAGTGCAATGGTAAACTTCACATACGCCCAACTGAAGTAACTTTAGCTATAAAAGTATAAGCTAAAAGAATGAATGTTTTCCAGCATGCTTTTTCACCCATACAATCTCTGCAATTAACTTGCAGGAAGTTGTGCAAACTCTACTAGCATTGAATAATTAGCACAAACCAGAGAGATAAACACACCCAGTTTAATGATATGGTTCTACTGCCTGGGGAGCAGCTGGAGTTGCTTGGTACTTTGCTCAGGGGTGCCTCAGCTGTGACAAAGACTGGAGCAGAACATTCCCTAAACCGGCCCATAGTTTTCCTGCCAGACCAGGGAGACAAACTGGAAACCTTTAGGTCCCAAGTGGTCTCTCTACACCTCAGCTGCAACAAATTATCAGTGTATAGTTTGGCAAAAAGGCTAAATGATAAATACTCATCAAAGCTATCCCATATTTGTTGAGTCACCACATACCAGTAACTTGTAACTTCCTGTTATGTCTCATTATGCCCTGCAGGGAGTGGACAGCTGCAGTGTAGCCCCCCTCCCACACCTGCCGTGACTCTCTGGTGTTCGATTCCCCACAGGCCAAACCAGTCAGCACTTCCTCAGTTACCCTGCACGAACCTGTCTCCTCATGTCAGCTCAGACCTGTGCAGCCCAGCACGAAGGCTTTACCACTAAACTCCCAATAACAGTGGGTTTCTGTGTGTGCGTTTGTGAAATTCTAACAGGTCTGTGTACAGACTTTTATCAGGCAGCAACCCATACGTCAAGTAGTGCTCAGCCTGTGTGAGCTGTCAGTCTGGAGTTGTTGTGCGACCAAAGGCCAGTCCTGAGCTGTTTTCTTCTATTGTCACTAAGAACAATGGGCCTCATGCAAGAACCGTTCGTACGCACAGATTTGTTCTTAAATTGTGCGTACGAGTGATTTAGGAGAATTTGTGGCATTCACCAATGTTTTCG
>NW_013952665.1:384921-387038 GCF_001266775.1 Austrofundulus limnaeus
GACGTGACATGTTCGTACGAACCCTTTGTACGAACAAAAGTAAGAGAAATTTAGGATAAGAATACGAACATGTTCTTGCATGAGGCCCAATGTTTTCTTGTTCTGAAAACAACAAGTGGAAATCAGGATTTGTTACATTTAAGCTCAGGCATAGACATATTTTAGGTTATTGAAGGTCACCTACCGGTAACTGCTCACTACTTTTTCCTGAAAATGCTCAACTTTAGTGTGGAACAGGCTCATTTGATGGAGTTACTTCCTCCATGAATTAAGCTGGGAATGAAAGAGAAAATGAAAAGGTGGTGGTGGTGGTGGTGGAGGGGACCTCAGCAGCAAATTAATTTTTAAAATGAACATTAATTAGTTCTGCTGAGAAAGACTCGTAGGCTTCAGTGGGTCCAGCCGCTTACGCAGATTGTTGCAAGACAAGAGCTCCCTGAATGATGAACAGAGTCCTTATCGTGGCTAAAACATCACAAGTGTCCCCGCGCAGTCCCTGTCCAGTGAGTCTCTGCCCCCTTACAGTTCCTGCTTCCTCACAGTCCCTGTCCACTCAACCCCTGAACAGTAACAGGTTCCTATAGGTCAGACTTCAAACTGCAACCTGCTGATAGTTCAGATAAAACTAAACCTATTTTCAATTTAAATTAAGGGATCTGTTTATATTCAGTTTCATAAAAGCTGTGGCGGAGTGGTTAGAGGAGTCATCCTGTAACTGGAGGTTTGCTGGTTCGATCCGCCATTCCAGCTGTCTCAGTCGTTGTGTCCTTGGGCAAGATACTTCACCTGCTTTGCCTACTGATGGTGGTCAGAGGGTTCTGTGGCACTGGTGCATGCCTCTGTCAGTGTGCCCCAGTGCAGCAGTGGCTATAATGTAGCTTACCATCATCAGTGTGTGAATGGATGAATGTTTGAAGTGTAATGTGCTTTGGGGTCCGACTGGGCTGGATAAAGCACTATATAAGGTTAAACCATTTATCAGTTTTGCAGGCTCACTGAGATCTTTTCTATATAAAACAAGGTAACAAAAGCATTAAACAGAAGTACCACTTGTTTTTTGTTTGTTTGTTTTTTTTTGCTTTAATGTGGAAATGTACTTTGTTAAATTCTAAGGTGGAAAATTGTACTGTAATATAATTCATCAAAACTTCCCAAGACTCTTTGATAAATAATTTAATTTGTGAATTTTCATCCTTCTTGAAAGCTCCTTGAAAACCACGGGTTCTGTTTTTAATCAACTGTTGAAAACCAGACAGTCATAAACTGACTCAAAAGGGCAAGAATTAATTAGACACAGCAGACTTCACCAAAAATAACCAGACGCTGTGTAAAGACTGCACACAAATGCAGAAATGTTGACATAAGGGCAAAATTTGGTGGGCAAACTCTCGTGAATGTCACGACCTTTCGTGTTAAGACTCGGTCATTCAATTTCCACGGCTAAATGTCACAAAATGTCACACGAAGAAGTCAGTCTTCCTGCTCGTCAACTTACAAGCAGAGACATAAAGTATGATTAAAAGCCGAAAAAGGATCTGACATGTTGCTGCGGCCTCGTTTCTCCACAGTCCGCCTCTCGCTTCACAACATTAAGAGCATCAGTGCCACGTTGTTCGAAACACTCTAGTTTAGCCAATTAGGGCCCCGCGATGCTGAGAACTGTGGGGAGATGTCTGAGGAATCAATAGCAAGCTAATTTCATGCAGGGCACAGAGCGCAGGCCAGGCTTGGTGATTATGTTTGAGAACATTGAGGTAAATAAGGGTGTTTACCATGTATTTATACATCTCAGAAAGCACATTCCTGGCTGGGAACATGGTGGCATTAAATGCTCTTAATTGAAAGACTTGACAAATAGGCTGCCCTCATTCACAAGCTCAGCATCGACTCTCTGGGAGCAGAAATTGGAATGAAGCTTTGCTGCAAACCTCAGTTATACTGAGACCATTTTCTTTAAAAAAAAAAAAAAGAAGAAAAAAGAAAAGAAAGGGCTTAAGTTGAGAGAGAGAGAGAGAGAGAGAGAGCAGCCCATGTGCCAGTTGCAGTGCAGCCCCTCTTCTTTTCTGTGATATTCCTCCTAAAACAGCCTCAGGAGAGCTTCCAGTTTTACCATGACA
>NW_013952665.1:387976-409419 GCF_001266775.1 Austrofundulus limnaeus
GAGTAATAAAATAATTGATGATGCAATATTTTCCCTATAACTATTACAAAAACACAACATAAGTATAAATAAGTATTTATATTTGTGTACAAGCTGTTTAGATTGTCAAAAAGCCTGTGTTTTTAGGGTTATTAACGAAGTTTGTGTACTCAAACAGTAATATTTGGGGTCACAAGTTTTTGCCATGGATGTTTTGTGGGTCAGAAGTTAAAAAGTTTGGTAACCACTGATTTAGAGTATGGGTTGTTGTGAATGATTTGAAAAGAACCACCCCAACCTTTAGCTCAATATCTGGATATTGAACAAGTATTAGCAGTTGTTGCTAATAAGTTAGCTGTGGGGGACATATTGAATTAGCTTGGCTCCAAAAGGTAATTTATTTTACAATACATCTAAAGAAAAATTCCAGAAAGTTTCATAAAACAATATATAGTTCAAGAGATATTTTGTAACAGACAGAGTTAATTTAGTAAAGCTTTGGTGCAATCTGTTAGCACTTTGTTGTGATAGTCTCAGCTACTAACACACCTAATACTAGGTTATTATTTGTAAAATAACAGAGTTATAGATATTTTTCTGTGTTTTAACACAAATACAAATACAAACAGAAACATTATTGCCTGCCATTTCCTTTTGGTGACATGGGAATAATACAGAATATCTGCTCACAACAAAATTAAACAACTTTTTATCTGTTTTAGTTAATGAAGTAAATCTCGAGAATGATTTGTTTTATGCTCTAGGTTGACATGAATAGGAGCAACATTCAAAAGTGTTCAAAAATGTGCAGAATGTTTTATTTGAATTTGGAAAGCAACACAGCTCTTTAGAGACCAAATATGCTGCGTATCTGAAATACCAGAACATATAATCTTATCATGTCCTTCATCCATCAAGGAAGCCAGAAATAACTGAGGATTTACAGAGTTTCATGCAGGTGTGTGTGAGTAAAACGTGTTCCTAGTATCGAATGTTTCACCTTGTAACAGCAAACAAGGCACTGGAGCTGAAATAGGCCAATTATTTTGAACCAGTACCAAAGACTTACACTTTTCATGATTTTTATCCAGACACATGGTACAGTTCATATTATGATTTAGATTTACTGTATGGTTTGATGGTTTTTTTCAGATATAGCTCTTAAACTTTGAAACTTATCTGTTCATCCATCCATCCATCCAACCATCCATCCATCCATCCATCCATCCAACCATCCATCCATCCATCCATCCATCCATCCATCCATCCATCCATCCATCCATCATCCATCCATCCATCCACAATATTATCAGACGTCTTTAACACATCAATTACTTCTTGGAAAACATGCATATTGTCATTTCTTTTTTAAATATAATATTTTGTCAGTTGTGTCTTTTACCCCCTTTAAAAGAACTTTAGAGAAAACTCAATAAAACCCAATTCATAAACCACATACAGTGCTATAACACCTTAACACAGCCTCCTGTCTTTGATTCTGAATGCCAACAGCTGTTTATTTCTTTGACTCATGGTTGTAACGATCTCTGCAGCTGAGGAAACACTTGATCTTTATGAGAAGCTGTTGGATTCCAGTGCATAAACTGACTGACCTTCAGGCTGTCTTGTCTCTGTACTCGGTTTGGGGCTGTTTACAGAAAACTGTTTCTAAATCGGCACAATAACAACCCAGCACATTGCAGCTACTTAACTACACTGTAGCTGAACTGACCAAAACATGCATCTGATCAGGTTAACTACAGCACAAAAGTCCATTAACTGGTTAAAAACTTGATTACTTGTTTAAATAATTTCCCATCCAAGTAAATAATGAAAAACTAAAGTATCTGTCTTCAGTTTCTTTATCTGCCGGTACTTAGTCTCATATAAATTTATCAATAGTCTTCCTTTCCTCTGTCTTGGTGAAGTCTCTGATGACTGTATGTCTGTGCGTTCACAAATGTCAGCTCCATGAAAATAACATCCGGCTGTAATTATGAAAAATGGCAGCGTGTTCATCCTGAAGTGAGGCATCATTACAGGTTTGAGACTGTGAGACAGAGCGAGAGACGAGCCACTAAACAGGAGAGGGACTGATGGGAGGTTGGACGACGACTGTGGTGAATGTGCATTCAGAAAAAGAAAAGCTCAGTGTATCATCTGCTGGGGCTCACGAGTGCAGGCCATTAGGCTATGTTTCCAGCCACTCAGAAATAAAACAGCGCTAAATACTGGATGACCAGAATGAAAGAGGACTACTTTTGGCACTAATAATCACAACACTTGTTGCTATGAATGACGTGCAGAGAATCTTTTTTTTCCTCCTCCAGAGCTGAAGATGTCAGGTCTATTAAAATTAGAACAAATGTTGACACACTTTTTTACCTGGTGTAATTTTTTTGTGCATGATAGCCAATATGAGAAGAAAAGATTGAAAACATCTTATTAACATAATTAGGAAGTTCTCATCATCTCCAGCCTTTCAGATGAATGATTATCCTCCAAAGTTACATCCTTCTGACAGTAAAAGCCAGATTAAATATAATACTGAATGTGGAACACAAAAGGGGAAACAGCACAAACACGTAGCAGTTTGGCAATTTACTCAGAACAGCAAAAGGTACAATGTACTAACAGAACCATAAAAGAAAATCATTAGATTGCTCAGCCACTTTTACACACTGTATTTTATTTAAAACCTTAAAAAGCATCCAAACCCAAACTATATATTAGAGTAAATGACCAATAATCTTTACAGATCTTTACCGATTATTTTTCTGTTGAGCTTTATTTACCATAAAATAAAATAAAAATAAAAATAAAACAATACAACAAATCTAAAAGCTTTTCATTAATGATAGTACAACATAAAAAATGTAATCTGCTTTTATACGAAACAAACATTAATGCAGTAAAACCAGCCAGTGTTGCACCTAACTGATTAAAACTAAAACATGCCTTAAGACAGGGCTATTCAACTGCCGAGTGACCAAAGTTCGGCACGCCAATTGGTTCATTCATCTCTTAAGTCCAAACCCCCACATTTCTACTTTAATTAATTTAAGTTATTTTAGTTAAACATGGACATGTTTGGTATCTACAGAAACTTCAGAATCTTGGCTACAAGCTTGTAACAACCATTTCTATGCACAGTCGACAGTTAAGTGTTACCTATGAGGCATAACGTTTTATTTTTGTTTTTGATATTGTTTAATTACCACTACTTTTATAGGGTTCTGTATGTTTAATTCATGACAGCAAAACAAACTATTTCAAAGGTAACAGATCTGTGTAATACTTGGTTTAGTTACATAATGACTTTGGTTTTGATTTCTGGATGTTCGGCCCCTGAGCTTTTGACCTGCAGTAAATGTGGCCCCCGAAGCAATTTAGTTGAACAACCCTGCCTTAAGAAAACAACTTTCAATAGACTACAGAAATTTAAACTCTTCAGATTTATTTGTGCTTCGACAGATATTATTCAGTGTATTAAATTATGGATGGTTGAGTTTTATTTTCATAGTTGCTCTGTTACTTCCACTCTGCTTTAAATATTAACATTTACACATCACTTTGTGATTACTCTTTTGTTGTTTATTAAAAATAAGCAGCCCCAGATGCGTGATTGTGATTTGTCATTTGATGCCAATTTTACCCGTTATTACAGTAAAAATGTACTTATCTTGTTTGAGAAAAACAATATATTCTAACAACAATTAAAAAATATGTTTTGCTAAATATCCAAAAGATACCCTGCTTTATTAACCAGACTGTATGTCTGTGCGTATATTAACCAGACAAATCCCACTGAGATCACAGATCTTTTTTAAGGGAGGCCTTTATGGACCTCAGGCTCCTAAAAGGAAGATTTTGAAGCAAACATTTCTAAATGTTCTCTGAGTCTTACAGAGTTCAGAGCTCCCAAAAGGACAACAAACCTTTATTGATTTTTATTCTTTGTCCATTCAACCCTATTTATTTATTTATTTATTTATTTATTTATTTATTTATTTATTTATTTATTTATTTATTAAATGGTCATCCTGGGAAGCCCAGGCATTATCTCGACCAGTCAGGACTTGAACTCTTCTTAAACGCTTCTCTCTCGCTTTATTCGTTTGGTTTGGAGACTAACATAAAAACTGTGTATTATACATTATACAATATACATTCCTATATTAGTTGTGCATTGAACATTGTACATTGTATATTGCTCCAGTTTGTGTAGAACCTGAGTACTTGACATCAAAGTCCCCATCTGAGATTCAAACCTGCAGTCTTTGTGCAGCTACTGGAAGCCTTTTAAAAGCTTCAGGTACAGATGTTTCTCTGACAAAATGGATGAACATTTAGGCAAGAAAATTAATTGTTCTCACATTATTAGCACAACACTTTATTCTCTCTTAAGAGAATTCTTCATTAAGTTTTGCCACTCCGATCTCAGATTGGCCATAGTTTTCTTATTACCAAAATTATCCCCCAAAAATGACAAAGTGCCACGTCAATGGAATTTGTCACGAAAGGGAAACTAAGTGGGAAAAACCACAGCTGCTCCATTCAAAGTTTGAGATTAAACATGCACCAAACGCTTCCTCATACAGTGCACCGGTGAATCTATCAGAATCACAAATAACATCACAAATTTGTATGAGAAGGCAGGGAAATACAAAAGAACTGTTAACTTGGAGTTAACATTCCAGAGAAAATATTTGCATGTCAATGAAAAGCCTTTGCACAGCAGGTTAGGGCTTCTGTCTGTCTCAGCTCGCAAAACATCAAATGACCAAACTGTAAACAAATAATGTGTCGACGGGGACTGTAGTTACAGAGGCCGATGCTCTGAAACACCATACACACGCACACACACAAGTATACGTGTGTTGTTTGTTTTACCCCTTGCTCACTGCAATCTCAATTTATACAGATATTGTACAACTTAATAAAAAATCCATACATGGGCAAAGGTTACTTTTTCAAACCCAAGCTGGTCCATGATAAGAAAAAGCACTCTGATGTTGAGGGGTACACCACTTTGCAGCCCATCCCTACACAATCTATCCTGAAGGCTTTTAATACCTCACTCTCATTTATTATCCGCTCTTCTATTTAGGAAACTCAGAAAACTTCTCACAAGTTTTCCTTCCTTCTAACAGCTTTTTATCTTTGTAGCTTCTGGGGGTAAGTTGTGAGAAAATAAAACAGTTCTTAACTTTGAATTTATTCTTTCATTTTAAAGGTAAATGCCCCTAATTCTGAGGCTCTAAATGTAATATTGTTGGAATTTAAAAACTTGCCAGTCTGTAAATAAATAGCACAACATATCACTTCAAGAGAAATATAATGCAGCTTTAAAACTATATTACAAAAACAGATCAGTAAGATGACTGGTTATTTTACCCAGACGTTTACTTTTTTATTTTTTATACACTCACCGGCCACTTTATTAGGTACACCTGTCCAACTGCTCGTTAACACTTAATTTCTAATCAGCCAATCACATGGCGGCAACTCAGTGCATTTAGCCATGTAGACATGGTCAAGACAATCTCCTGCAGTTCAAACCGAGCATCAGTATGGGGAAGAAAGGTGATTTGAGTGCCTTTGAACGTGGCATGGTTGTTGATGCCAGAAGGGCTGGTCTGAGTATTTCAGAAACTGCTGATCTACTGGGATTTTCACGCACAACCATCTCTAGGGTTTACAGAGAATGGTCCGAAAAAGAAAAAACATCCAGTGAGCGGCAGTCCTGTGGGCGGAAATGCCTTGTTGATGCCAGAGGTCAGAGGAGAATGGGCAGACTGGTTAGAGCTGATAGAAAGGCAACAGTGACTCAAATAACCACCCGTTACAACCRAGGTAGGCAGAAGAGCATCTCTGAACACACAGTACATCGAACTTTGAGGCAGATGGGCTTCAGCAGCAGAAGACCACACCGGGTGCCACTCCTTTCAGCTAAGAACAGGAAACTGAGGCTACAATTTGCACAAGCTCATCGAAATTGGACAAGAGAAGATTGGAAAAACGTTGTCTGATCTGATGAGTCTCGATTTCTGCTGCGACATTCGGATGGTAGGGTCAGAATTTGGCGTCAACAACATGAAAGCATGGATCCATCCTGCCTTGTATCAACGGTTCAGGCTGGTGGTGGTGGTGTCATGGTGTGGGGAATCTTTTCTTGGCACTCTTTGGGCCCCTTGGTACCAATTGAGCATCGTTGCAACGCCACAGCCTACCTGAGTATTGTTGCTGACCATGTCCATCCCTTTATGACCACAATGTACCCAACATCTGATGGCTACTTTCAGCAGGATAATGCGCCATGTCATAAAGCTGGAACCATCTCAGACTGGTTTCTTGAACATGACAATGAGTTTACTGTTCTCAAATGGCCTCCACAGTCACCAGATCTCAATCCAATAGAGCATCTTTGGGATGTGGTGGAACGGGAGATTCGCATCATGGATGYGCAGCCGACAAATCTGCGGCAACTGTGTGATGYCATCATGTCAATATGGACCAAAATCTCTGAGGAATGCTTCCAGCACCTTGTTGAATCTATGCCACGAAGAATTGAAGCAGTTCTGAAGGCAAAAGGGGGTCCAACCCGTTACTAGCGTGGTGTACCTAATAAAGTGGCCGGTGAGTGTATATTTAAAAAATAGGCATTTTCATAGTTTAAACAAATTCTTAATACTTTCGCAGTTATCTGTTCCGCTACATAAAAGTGTAAGTAAAGGAGTGTTCACAAAGTACACACAGCAAAGAGGCATTTACGGTATATGTAATGGGAAAAATCCTTCAATTACTTAAACAAGTATAACTCAGAATCATTGCATTTTCTTTGAAGCAAATAGATTTATTTTGACATAATCAGGACTTTAAACAGCTACAATGGTTTCCCTCAAATAGTTCCAGCAGGAAAATGATGGCCATGAAGAAATTGACTGAGATTCAATTGTACTTTTGCTCATAACAAAACTATTTTCTCTCATAGGAATGACTGAATGAGCGTGCCGATGATAAAATATTAATGCGCGAGGAGAGGAATAGCCGACTCCTGCAGCAATCTTGAAGCATGAACTATGAGCAAATGCTGCAGGGCCTTCATTTCAATGCCTGCCACCAGCATTGATTTAAGGCCTGGCGTCAGCAGAAGACTCATTTAGGAGAGTCATCTGTCTCGCCTGCCTGGGCCTGCTAAAAGGTTATTTAGCTGCCCCGTGCTTTAGAAAAATAGATAAAGGCTACAGAAGAACACAACCGTTTGTGTGTGTTTGTGTTGGCTATTGATTGCAGCTGCCTGTTTGTGCAGAGCTGTTTTGGACCTGCATCTACCTCTGGTGTCAGGGGGAGGATGAACACATGCATTGCATGGCCTGATTGGATGATGAGCATGAAAAGGTAAACACAACAATGACTGTGTCCTTTAGCAGGAGTCTATTTGCAGTGATCTGTCCTGATGAAGAATACAGATGAGATGCCCCGTTTACAGGAAGTGTAAAGAAATTAGAGAAGTGTTCTGGGCTACTAAAACCCAGAGGGATATGTAAAAACAGAGGCCATTTCAAATAGGATGAAGTATGTTCTCAGGGTATGGTCAAAATATTTTTCTAACATGTTTCTGTAGCAATTTGACATAAAATATAAAATCTTTCCACATTTTTGTTTTTGTGTTTATATATACAGTTTAAATATATGTGACCCATCATATTGAAATGAGAATCAAATCAAATTTGTCCAAAATGGCCTAACTACATTTTCAGATTCCTGGCTTTAAAAGCTACATTTTGACACATGGATCATCCTGATATCTTAAGTGGATCCAGAGGTATGACTTAATTGGTCTTGTTGGTTAGGATAATACATTACTGTTTAGTCTGAATCCTGATTTTATATAAATTTATTGAGTTTTTTGATGTTAGTATAAAGAGGAAACCTCAAATAGTATTTGGATATTAAGATTTCCCATTTGGAAAGCAACAAAAACATTGTTAGATCACATGGAAAAATTCAGAATTTTAAGTAATTTTTCCTCAAATCAGGTTTTTTGTTGCTACTGCTCTAAACAATGCATCAGAAATGTTTTTTAGGATTGTACGGTATTTCAGACATTTCATTCAAATGATACATTGACAAGGCATTTATTCATTATATTTTGACAAAACGCAATTTTTGCACGTTTGACTCAAAACCCTATATGTGCCTATTTTTCCACATTCCGCTTTTGGACTTAATCCTCATTTCAATGTGATGGGTCACATAAGTGTAGACGTTTTTGCATTGTTAGGCTCGACTCGGCTCAGCCAGCGCTAGCTCCAGTTGGCCCAGTCTTACTCTATTCTGGCCCTGGTTGTGTTTGCTATGAGCAGACAGAAGCCTTGTTGTGGACGGCATCATAATATGAAACATGCGTAATCTTCTCATCTCGTTTTCTTTTGCTTATCTGGGGTCTGGTCGTGGGGGCAGACCCTTCGGGCCCTCCCACCGTTGGTGATCCCATGGGAAGGGGGACTCACATCTCCTCTTCGGGCTGTGCCCGGCTGAGCTACATGGGCAAAAACCAAGCCACCAGGCGCTCACCAGCATGCTCCACATCCAGTCCTGGCTCCAGAGGGGGGCTCCAGAGATTCATCATAAGGGATCGCAATTTTATTTTATTTAATTTGCGACCCAACAATAATGAACTACACCAAACTTGGAAAAAAGTACCAGGTCTTGGCTGGGCCATGCAGTGCAGCACAAAGAAACTTTATAGGTTCTACAGGATAGTTCCAGAACAGTGGGCCTCATGCAAGAACATGTTCGTATTCTTATCCTAAATTTCTCTTACTTTTGTTCGTACAAAGGGTTCGTACGAACATGTCACGTCAGATTCAACAAACTCTTCTATCTTCAGGAAAAGTGTGTAAATGAGCTGCGTAAATTCCACCTGTTCTATCCAGCTGCTCGTGCACGTGAGAGGAGATTAGCATAATTACCACCCCAAAAACACCATATAAGGCTATGTTTCCTGCCTCAGATACAAGGAAGTGTCCATTCATGAAAAATGACAGCGAAAGCTGAAAAAATTAAAACTTTACGAGTTCAGAGATTGAAGTCCGTCTGTCAGAGATCCAGAAAAGAAAATCTGTAATTTTTAGCAGGTCAGCTGTGGGATAAAAAGAGCTGCTAAAAGTATAAAHAACTGTGTTAAATCATTTTCATTTTTTCAGAAGACACAGCGCTGCGCACCGTCCCCCCTCCCAGCGCTCTGCGCGGCGCAGGTGGTCTCAGATGCGGGTTTGAAATAAGCATTTTAAAATGTTTTCAAAATAAGTCTGGCACTTTGGAGAAAATCCTGGACTTGATTATATCCCCTCTGGCCTGGAAACGTCTCGGAGTCCCCCAGGACGAGCTGGAAGGTGTCGCTGCGGAGAGGGGGTCTCTTTGCTGCTGCCACCGAGACCTGATCCCGGATAAGCGGCGTAAAACGGACGAACGGACAATTTATTTTGCTAGTCTAAATTATTACATTTAAAATTATAACTCTAATTCAAGCAGAATAGCCTATTGTCAACATAATTATGGAGTGTGATTTATTTTCAACTCAAAATATCTTCAAACTAACGAAATATAAAGTTATTAGGGAGGAAAACCCGTCTGGATAACAGCAGACTGACTGCTCATAAAATATACGACAGGTCTGGACCACTCGTAAATTTTGTTCGTATCTGAAAAAAATCGTAGAATACGAAAACATTGGTGAATGCCACAAATTCTCCTAAATCACTCGTACGCACAATTTAAGAACAAATCTGTGCGTACGAACGGTTCTTGCATGAGGCCCATTGTTCTGTTTAATAAGCTAAAAATGAAAACCAAGACAACAAGCCTGTGGGGATACTTATGGTTTTTCCACTAATGTGTAGTTTTTTTCAGCCTCCTGAGAGGCAGGGCAGCACCCTTCCTATTGCAGGTGTTTTCCATCCTGCTGATGAGGACCTTGGTTATTCGGAGGTCATCAGCTTTAGAGAGCATTATTATATGAAGTTTTGCACTAACCTCTGATCTCCTGTGCTTCCATTTCTGGTTCCTGACATGGTCCTCCCTCGTTCCTCTCATAAACCTCTTCTCTTGTGTCTCCTTGTGGAACTGCTGCTGGAATCCCTCGACCATTCTCTCCATGCCTGCAATGCAACAAGAGACTGCGATTTGAAAAATAATTATCGGGGTAAACATGAGAATACCCACCACCTTCTTTTCCCTCAGAACTGGCCTCCTCTCCCAGCACCTATAAGTCTGTTTGTCTCAGTAACTACTCCGGCTTTGTTTTATTGCAAACATGGTACAGTTTAAGCATACCTCCATTAACGTTCCCTCATATTTCGTGATGTCGGATGTCAAAAATAAAAGTATGATTCTCATTTATCCATTGAGTGAATGTCAAAATGTTTAAAATGATTACTTTTTAGTTGAGGCTCAAGTTTAAAAACTGTTCTGTACAAGCACATAAAAGCATAGATTGTGTAAAATGAAAGAATGGGCAACTATCCGTTTGTGTCATCCTTTCATCCTTGGAAAGTTTCACATCTCTTTGTGTTTCCCTGAAGACGACACTCAGATCTACTCAAGTTTCACTGAAACCACTGTTTGACTGCCTCATTGGGGTAAAAGCTTGGATGCATTCAAACTTCCTAAATTTCAATGAGAATAAAACTAAAGTTATTATTTTTAGTCCTGGTGGAAATTGTGGCACTTCTACACATCCGAATAGCCTGGAGCTGTTTTTAAAACCTCATGTAAAAAAAAAAAAACCTGTAGGGTGATATTTGATTCAAATTTTAACCTTGAAAAACAGATTAGTTCTGTAGTAAAGAAGTCCCTTTTTAAAAAAACGAGACTTTTATTTAAAGTGAAATCATTTTTATCCTATAATGACTTTAAATGGGCGATTCAGGCTTTTATTACCTCCCAATTGGATTACTGTAACTCTCTGTATGTTAGTGTTAGCCAGGCTGGCCTCTCATGACTGCAGATAGTTTGGAGCCCTGCATCTGTCTTTCAACACCACATAAAAAAAGCGTGAACAAATCTCCCCAATGCTTACTTCTCCTCAGTGGCTTCCTGTTTGTTTTAGAATTAATGTTAAAGTTTTATTGATGGCCCTGAAGGACCTCCTGCAGCCTTATGTGCTCTCCAGATCCCTTTGCTTTCACTTGTCCTGAGGTCCAGCCTGGTCCACAGAGGTGATCGTGCCTTTTTCAGTCATACAACGACACTCCCACACTGTAGAACCAGCTGCTCCTTCATCACAAACAGGCTTCCAATCTTGGTCTTCTAAAATCCCATCATTACACACATTTGGTTTCACTGGCTTTCAATAGAGCATGAGAGTTGACATTTTCTTCTTTTTTATTGTTTTTATGACATACTGTATTGTGAACAGCATTCTCTCTTAAGATTTTTCATTTAATTTTTATTTTTTGTGCATTACTTTGGCTAATGGCAGTGGTTTTGCATGTGCACTATAAATAAATTTGATTTGTGTTCAAAAAGTCTTAAGTTTGCCAAAGTGGAGGCTGTTTTACAATTTAGGCAAAATTTCAGGTGCTGCCCCTTGTAAAAATTTCTAAATCTTAATGACGATTTACACACTTTAAAGACCAAATTAAATAGTTTTATCTTTTATACTATTTTTCATTTTTAGAAACCAGGTTGTCCAATTACATTAAATTAATTAAAACAGAACACTCAAAGTCTACCTCATACCTGCCAACATTTGCTGACAGCAATGAGGAACGCCTGTTCATGTCAATGAGCAGCTCTGGAGTGAAGCCGTCCTGGGGGGAGGGCGTCCAGGCGTATACTCCCCTGGAAAATGCTGTGAAAGATCTACTCAAAACTAAGCATTTTCCAGCTTTTTAAAGTGCATTTTACAAAAAAAAATATCTGATAAAATTGTGACGCCCCCTAGATGGATGGAGCCCTTAACATTTGCCTATACTGCCTATGTGCCGGCCCTTATTTAAACTAACATGGAAAATCTAATGGTATACATTGCCTCTTTGGGTTTTCATATCCAATTAAAGCCAGTTTTAGGTTTTCATAGATTGATGTATTTATTTATTTACTAGATGTGTTTAATTTTGTGGCTGAACTGTAACAATTAACATGTGAGTGGCACTGCTAGGTGTGACTATTCACTAAAGCTCCACAAACACCCTTGTTCCTTACAGATACAAGACCATGATGTGTGAGTGTGCATGCATGCACTCTGAGTTCATTGTATTAAATTAGTAATGCTGCAGTGCCATGGTAGCAGGCCTTTATGTCTTTGTCATGGCTGTCACAGGAAGTGGGCCCCTGTCACCAGATGGCACGCACAGCAGCTCGGACAGATTCATTTGTTCCCCTAAACAAAGTTGTTGCCGTCAGCTGCCAGGCCAGTGACACAGGAGCAGCGTTACAGTACTGTAGCGGGAGACCGAACGCAAACTGACGCAGCAAAACGAGCGGCAAGAACTCCCATCTGTCCTACCCCTTCCTTCAGGTACACTGAAGGAATCCATCTTTTTTTTTGTCATCCTTCCACCTCACCTTCCATCATTTCAGACATTAGTTGTGCACATAATTAATTAGTGCTGTTAATAGTGAATTTGTCAACATAATGATTTTAATTAAGGAGATGTTTTGGTGTTGTTGATCAAGCCTACAGTGCACACTGCGGTTTGTCTAAACTGTCAAAACCTCTTCTGTCTTTGTGTAATGAGCTACATCACAGTTGGGGCTGCCAAATAAGGTGATTTAGCACAAGCGTTTAAAGAAACAATATAGATTTTAAGTGCTCTTCTATGGAAAGATTATAAATAGTCAATAGCATAGCTGTTGTAGATATCTCTTTGAACAACCCAGTTTGGAGAAATAGTTTAACTTTGACAGGTTCGATGAGCTAATGGCTAGCCCGAGCAAGCTATGACCAAAGTGTTTTCCTGCTGACTTAAGACGGCTTCAATCTCAGAAATGTTTTAGCAGTTTATGCAAACACTGGTTTTTTTTTTATAGCTTTACATTGTTATAAGTTTAACAATACTCCATTATTTTATATCCTTTTATATAAAATAAACCTATTGTACAGATCAGCATCATTCAAAAATGGAAGTCTGAATAATTCTTGGATTTCTTCTAAGAATCTTTATTCTCATCTGGCTCCAATCAGCTCCATGCAGTAGTACACAGCACAGCAGTCAGGCCTCAGCGTAAGGCCTTGGGTTGCATCTGAAAACCCAAAGAAAACAGCCCAGTCTATTCCAGGCTGAATCTAAGCAAAGATTCTCTGCACAACTCAAAACTTTAAAAAAAAACCTCATATAAAAATTAATTGACTTTATAATGTACATCTCTTCCTGGTTACACCCCTGGAGGTGTTACCTTTTATGTCAGATGTCAACATAACCAACTTTGTTTGTACAAACAGAAAAAACACATCGATAAGACACACACCAGCTTTCATTCTCTGTTTTAAACTTTATGGCTGCAATGATCCGAAGGTGTAAAAATTACAAAACTGGATCTAACATTCAGTTGATCAGTTACAAAATTTCCTTCACAATGGCTTGTTTGTATTTACAAGTAGTGACAGTAGAAGCCATCTTTAGCACTTCCACATCAGTAGATAACACATTGACCTGATTGTTTTTTTTATTACTTTTGGTGAAATAACCATGTTCTTAAATGCAAGAGTTTTTAAAGTAGTGCTTCTACGGATCTATGTGACATTTTTTGAGATTAAAGTTGTTTCGAGACAGCAGTAGTCCACTTTGGTCTTGGCCCCACTCAGATTAGAAGTTAGTTTTGTCAATCCAGTCAAATTAAACCATTTTCCTCCAAATGGAGGTTATTCAAAGAGCTATTTAACAAGTAAGATGTTGATTGGTTTTACCCTTTTCACGGAAACACACTGTAAAAGGATAACCATCCTATTATTATGCTTTTTGGGCAGAAACCAGTTTATGTGTGCTGTGTTTAAGACACATCAAATGACATAAGTATAACATGGAGGACAAAGGAGATAATTTGCTGCTTCAAAACCACTGGAACCTAACAATAAAAGTCACCCCCCAAAGGGGTTTCAGATGATAACTTCATTTGTTTAACTTCCTGTGAAAGGTTTCTTTTATTTCAACTCCAAAACTTGTATGAAATACGGTCACAGAAGGACATATCGTTTAACTTTCAAATCTCCTATTTTAGTGCAGCAAAAGTCAAAGAGGAACCTGTGTTTTAAGCAGCAGCAAAGAATCAGGCTGGTTTACATTAGATTACAGATTTACATCCGCCGGTCTGTTTGGCTCAGAGTGCAGCTCTGCTCTGTTTTTCGAGGGCTCAACTGAGAAACAGGATCACAGAGTAAGCTAGGGGCTTTTCATCTGTAGCTCTGTGCCTGCCTCTGTTCTTTCTTTCTTTTTCCTCCTCCAGTGTAGAATCAGTGGTAGTCGCTTATATGAGGACACTAGGTGCATATCAATCAGAATGCAGGGTGTTTTCTGATGAAGACCACATCCGTCTATGTCTATGGGCAGATACATCACAGGACCGGAGACAGGGAGTTTGAAAGCTGCTGTTGCCAGCTGCTTTTGTACAAATGGAGGAACAAAAAACGAAGAGTACTGTAATTTTCAGATGATAAAAGCTCTGTCAGCATGTGAGGGGGAGTAAGAATTAGGGTTAGCTGGTGCAAAAGCCACCGTCTTGTTGGTAAATGATGGCTTTGCAATGGTGGTGTGGTCACAGCCGAGAACAGTCAGCAGTTTCCAGAATGTTCTGTGGTGTTTGTCCATGGAAGTGGCTCAACTCTCACCACACCCTCTGTGCGTCTCTGCGTCTGCAGAGTCAGAGGATCTTTTTTTTTTTTTTTTTTTTTTACCTAAAACAGGACGTTTTTTTTAATTGTTGTTTTCATGTTTGGCTGGATAGATTTTTTTTAAAGGAATGCACATCATTCAAGCCTTTTAAATGTCAAACTTTTAGACCAGGGGTCTGCAACCTGCGGCTCTGGGGCCACATATGGCTCTTTGGTCCCTCTGCAGGGGCTCTTTAAAAACATAACAGAATTTTTTGTTTGTTTGTTTTTATACCAACAACAGAGATCAATTTGTACGCAAATATGTGATCAATACTAATACAAAAAGTAAGACTTGTTGATTAGCTCATGCTAGCCTGCTGTTTACTTAAATAATCCAACTTATTTCTATGATCTTTCTCTCAAATCCATCAGAATTACCTTTAAAGAGTTTAAAGACCACATAATAATAAGAATTAGAAAAAAAATATGCCAGAATTGTTCAGTTGTACTAGTTTTTATGAAAATGAGCATAAATTATTTACAGTATTTTTCTTGTTTATGTGAATCTGGTCTGTTCATTTGTCCTGATGTGTAAAAATAATATTAAATAATAAAATTCACAATGTATTTTTTTAGTTTTTTAAACGTCACCTCCACCAAAGGTTACCAAAAAGGCCCATGGACCACCAGTTGATAATTACAGTTGTAGTTTGTTTTGCGGCTCTGGACAGATTTTTATCAGTGAGTCAAGGAGCAGAAACGGCTCTTTTGATTGTAAAGGTTACAGACCCCTGTTTTAGACTAATATAATTTTACCTTGAGAAATAACAAAGTTGTAGCTTTTTTAATGTGAGATGTCGTGGTCAGAGTCTGTGTTGCGATTGACTCACAGCTAAACTATTAACCACAAAAACAAAAAAATAAATAAAATTGACTGAATTATAGCCATTTTTGTGTTTTCTCTAAGTATTTGAGGGTAGCGGCCATCTTAAATTGAATTGGCTCAAAACCTTATCAGGTGTCAGAGTCATTTTTATTTATTTATTTATTTATTTATTTATTTATTTATTTATTTATTTATTTATTTATTTTTGGAAGTTTGATTATTCTATGTCTAGTGGTTCTTGAGACATTTTGGTAAAAGACAAATGAACAGACACAAAGGCAAAAAACATTATCTTCAACTTTCACCCTTTGTGGGTGATATTTATGTGATTAAGCCCCAAAAAAGAACTAGGTACATGCTCACATAGTGCAGATGTTCCCTCACACACCGAGGAAGATGACTCAGACTGTGACAACATGTTGCCACCGTGTTGGCGACAGTTCATAGCCACAGAGGGGAAACATTTCCACTTCTTTTGTGTCTCCGTGCGTCATTCAGTGCCCTGCATCATTTATGCTGCACCTCAAATGAGAGCCTTCTAAAGCTAAATAAAGGCTACTCAGTCTTATGTAACCAAGGTCCAAGTGTGCAAAAACAGTGTTCTGAGTAAAGCAAAGAGATGCAACTTGTTCTGAGGCTTTTTTAAGTAAACTGTGTCCATAATTCATTTACTAAAAGACTGTTACGAAAATTTAAAATAAAGTAGCTTCTTTGGTCTTTGACAAACAAAGCCAAATTGGTTATCTGTAATTATAAAAACTGTTCATTATTGCTGCTCTTGCCATGTTTGTTTTTTTAAAGCTTCCAGCTCAGAAGCTAATGTTAAGGAAGTGGCTAATAGGTCTTTGAACAGCACACGTAGCTGCAGGAAGCTAGTTTAATTCAGTGAAAAATATAAATGAGAGGTAGCAGACAGCAGGAACCTGACTGGATCACACAGACAACAATTACTCCACTTAGGAAGATAAAAAAAAAGGTCCGGGAAGAACATTTTGGGGTATTATGCGACACTCCGAGACATCAAACTTCAGAGGAAAAGACTTTTACTTTCTTTCATGTTTTACAATAAAACGCCTCTAGTTTTGCCTTTAACTTGATTTTTTGTGCAACACAACAGAGCTGTTGATCATTATTCCTGTTGAGGATGGTGCAGTCTGTTTCTTTATTGGCCTCTTTCCTTCTTCCAGTCAGTAGAGGTGCTCGACTTTTTACTCCAAAGACCAAAACCAATCTCAACATTTTCTCAGTGGTTCTTGCAAACTTTTGAAAACCCTTTACAACACTTTTAGTTTTGCAACACACAGTTATTCCTACAGAAATATTAATACCTAATGACAGATGTAATGGTTAAATTACCCAATGACAATTGAAATCACAGGCGTGATGCTTCCTGATGTCAACGTATACACCGCACAATCCCTTAAGTCTTTCATCTGTCATAAAATTCACCGGTGAAGCTTGAAGTTTTTACTTCAAAGTCTCTCCTCCAGCTTGTGACGTCCAGCTGCTATACTTTTTAAACTCCCTGCCTATTCTTTCGAAAAAGAAAGGCGCCTTCAGTCAGCTTCTCTTTGAGTCTTAACTGTCACTTAAATCTATCTGCCTAATCTTTAACACTTTCTGTTCAAGCTTTGTTTTTGTCTTGTTTTGCCTTTTTTTCTTTCCTGTACTTTTCCCAATTTTTTTTTGACAAGAAGAAGTTGAGTCAGAGCAATTACCAACCTGCCCAACAGCAATAACATTGTCTAAGACAGAAAACAGGTTCCTTTCTCCTGTTTTGCTTTCAGTCACACGATCAAAGACAACTTGAGAAGATGAGGACAGTGGCAGCTCTGAAAGCTCCGCACCAGCACCACCAACCATCTCATAAAAATCAGCAAGGGTCCAAAAATTTGTTTTCGGTCTGTTCATGAAAACCGGGCACCTAAAAACACCCCCATGACCTCTCGCCACTTAGAATAGCCTCCTGTCACACGACTGGTAATTACCTGCCAATCAGGGCAATGGATGGACCTGCAAATAGATGGGAGTGGCAGTCAAAGATCACTCACCGTCACAAGTTTATGAAAAATATGAGGAGGACACAGCGAGGACCATAATGACGCCTGCAAGGCAGACACGGCTGTCATCGCATCAGCTGGAGGAGATGGAGACAGTCGGACCAGAACCCCCCCCCCCCCCCACTTCCCCCTTCTTCCTCATTTGTGGATCCCAGATTAGGAGCTTTTACCCTGGGACATTATTGTCTTCCATTTCTAAAGCTCTGCTTTGCTTGTACTGTGAGCCACACAGCAGTGCTGTCTGTCTGTAAGAAAGGGATTTAAGAGAAATGAAAGAAAAAAGAAAAATGAAAAACAAAAACAAGGTTATCCCTATATATTAGACTAGTTTATACACATTCTTACGTATCATGGATGTGTGTTTACAATTTTATGATGATTATTATATTGTAATTTGAATCCTTTTTTTCTGTTACATTCAATCACCATGGCTGATGCAAAATGCTAAACATACATAAAATATGATCTAATATCTGTAAAGTTAGCTGAGTTCCAATCATTGTAGCATTTTTAATGTACTTTATGTAAATATACTGTAGTTCATTAGGAATTGAACTGACTTTAATTAGAGTTGAGTTGATCTAAAATGGGATTTATGATTTGAACTTGTTCTTTTCTTTGTCTACAGTGCTCTGAACTGACTTTAGTTGTGAATTGGTGCAATGCAAATAAATCTAACTTAATTTAATTCACCTCATGAGTGAGTGTTGTGAACATATTTGGAAATCTTTGCAATCAGATGTCAAAATTCCCATTTTTCAGGATGTTGGTTGTAGATCAGAGGTTGATATCAGAACCAGCTTGAAAACAATACATCGCATGAAACTTAAGAAGAGGAAGTTTTAATTTACCGAAAATAGCAGTACTAAATGAATAAGACCAAAATATGTTTTAATGCTGGGAGCAGTTTCTTCTTCTTCACAGTCCTAAAGACATTAAGTCAGGAACAAGGTGAACATATGGAGGATTGGTGGTCTGTGGAGGGCTGTGGCTTCACCTGTTAAAGCAGAAACTAAATGGACTGAAAGTTTGAGTCAAAATCCAGCAGAATAAAAGACAAATCCCAGAAGAGTCAAATTCCAAAAGAGAAATGGAACAAGAGAGGTGCTGAAACATTACTGTATTTCTGAGATGACTTATTTCATACCTGTCTTACAACAGTAATAACTCAACAGTTCAGTTCATCACTCAACTGGTTAAAATGTCCAGGAAATATTCCTCATATTATAAGCCCGTACATTAAGCAAATAACATGTAAAAACAAGTGTCAGAAATATTTCTGAATTCCCATCAGTGCAGCAAGTGTCCATGTTTAATTCATAGCTTCTCATAAATTATGTAGAATCCAGAGCTGGGAACTGCTTTGAACATGGGCAGCTAACTAGAAATGATGAAAAACCTGCTAATCACTGTTTCCTTTGTTTCAACATTGATGATTTTTCTCACCAAAGCCCGAGCCCCCTGAGAAATGACATTGTCGCTCTTTAGACTTCAGTTATGATCAATCTCATTATGATCATTGTTTCCTCTTCCTCTGTTCCTTCTCTTTGCTCGTTCTGCTCGGTTTGATGGCCGACCGGCTTAGTGCAACAAAGATGGGCAGGAGAGCAGCTTTCAACCTAACCCCTGAAGCACAGCGAGATGACAAAACTGAAAAGCTCCATGTGAGAATTATGATAATGGGTTCATTTAGACTTATGATAGTTTGAGTTGATTTTCTCTCTCTCTTTCTCCCTGCTCTTTCTCATCATCTGTGGCAGGAGGCCAACAGGATATTGGAGACGGGCTGCTCTGGGAGTCAATGAGTCAATGTGATTTGGAAGAAGTAAAACCTCAGAAACTGCATTCATGGTTTAAATGGGCATTTCAAGTAAAAGTATTCTTCAGATATGTTGGTCAATTTTCAACAAATTATTCTCTCCCCCCAGCCTCAGTCAACCAACTACCCCCTGTCCACATCCAACACTCTCTCTCACACAGACACACACACACACACACACATGCATGCATGCATGCACGCATGCATGCACACCAAGCTATTCAAGCTTTTTATAAAACATGTTTATTTCATCTTTTACTCATAGCACAAGTTTCAGCACAACATCCTGTTAGAAAAAAATGTGATGAGCTGAATCAACTATTTATAATGCCTTTCTGTACTAAAGCACGAGAGAAATAAAACATTCATTTATCATGTTCATTAAAAAAACAATTATTTTAGCAATCTTTTTTTATTTAGGATGTTTGCCTTTTTTATGTTTTTGTTTTAAAAAATAACCATAACCACATGGTTGGTATGAAGACTTGAATTATTGTCTATTTACCAGAGGTGTACAAAGTACATTTACAGTTCCAGTACTTAAGTAATTCTTTTTGAGGATTTGTAATTTTACTAAGTATTTTTAAGTTGTAACTTTTACTTTTAATTTGGTACATTCCAAACATAAAAATTGTACTTTTTCTTCTTTACTTCAAACTTTTACACATAATTACACACTAAAAAAATAAATATGAGCAGAGCTCATCATGAAAGGAGCTGTTTATGCATGCTAAAAGTGATGTGTTGAATTTACTTTACAAAGTTATATCAGCTTGGTTTAGTGGAACCAGATAATTTGGTTAGGTAAATTCAACACTTCATTTCTTAGTGTGTGTACTTTTGCTTTCTCGATTATTGTGAGCAGTTTTATAAACTTTACAAAAGTGTTTTTCTTATCTGTGAAATATATTTTTGTCAAAGTTATTTTCTTATCATTTTCATTTTAGTTTTATGTTTGCTTCCCCCCTGAGGACAGGTACTTCCTCTGGTATTTACTACAAGTTCTGCTGCTAAAGGAAAAAAAACAACAACAAAAAACTGGCATCTTCTGACATCATAAAGCTTTAGATCTAAGCTTTCCCTATCAGTTAGTTCCAGTATATGTTTTAAGTCCACTTTCCTGACCAATACTAAACCAACAACTCCTCCTGCAGAGCCAAATAATATCTTGATCTCGACTCAACTGACCACACAGGCTGAAATTTTAGCTACTACCCACAAAATCAAAAGAATCATTTGTTCCCCCAAGCTCACCATTGACATTTACACCAGCTGTGACCTCCAAAACCTCAACTAGCAAACCTCCTACTAGCACTGGAACGCACAAGCCCTCAGCCTGTCAATAAAGCAAGTGCATTACAAATAACTTAAGTAGCAAAAAAGACCACAGTTGTTTCATTTTCCAAAATCAGCCATCATTAAATCACTCTTAATTTCTTTCAAAGATGATTGGATAGAATTAATGGAGCAGATTATCAAAACCAGTCAGGCCTAAAAATATGAATAACTCAAGACACTGTCTGGAAGGTGGAGGTTGCATGTTCTCTTTGTGCATGAGTGGTTTTTCTCTGGGTACTCCAATTGCCTCCCACAGACCAAAAAACATAGGCTAATTGGTAACTAAATTGTCCCTGGGTGTGAGTGAGAGAGTGAATTGTTGTGGCCCTCGTTGTGGCCCTGTGATAGACTTGTGATCTGTCCAGTTTAACCCCACCCCTCGCACAATACTGAACATGGACACTAGTGACCCCCATGACTCTTAAAGGAAAAAGCAGGTAAAAGATGATGGATAGATGGATGGATGGATGGATGGATGGATGGATGGATGGATGGATGGATGGATGGATGGATGGATGGATGGATGGATGGATGGATGGA
>NW_013952665.1:409544-410777 GCF_001266775.1 Austrofundulus limnaeus
ATAATAATGAATCTAGAAAATCACAATTCTAAAGAATGTGCTGCAGAAAAGGAATACCATCATGATGTTGTTGTCTTTAAAGTCTCCACACAGATGTTGCCTTAGATTAAATAAAACACACATTCCTTTTGTAAAGATGTTGGAAAGTCAAGTTCACCAACAGTGGCTGAAGCAGGTCGTCATACTCCGACCAGCGTGTACATGAGATTTTTTTTACATCTCTTTATGTAATGACTGTACACAACTTGTTCAAACTGATCAGACTGATGCGGCTCATCAGGCATCAAACATTCAGCTCTGCACTTCTTTCATCCCAAGAACATCCTCAAACACTCATCCCCTCCCTTCTCTTCCTGTTTTTTCCTCATCTTTTCATGTTCCTCTTCTCTCAGGGTGTTTCTTTTTCTCTCAGTAAGTTTCAGCTTGCTGCAAACAACTTGAATATTACAAAAAATAAAAAATAAAACACAAATGTGCATCTTTCTTCAAATATTTACATTTATATGTCATTACAGTTATTAAAAATTGTAGAAATAGGTTTACAAAAGTGATTGTTGGGAAAATAATTTAGGATGATGCTCTCAGGAATTGTTCATCTGCAAAAAAAAACTACACTTATTTTAAATGCACAATTGTGTAAGCTAGCATCTTTGATCATAACAGCTTCCCAAAGGTTTATGGTTTAAAAAAACTAAGTTTTTAACTCACTTCCATAATATCTCCTATCTTTTTTTCTCATTATGTTGAGTATATTATTAGTACTATTGTTAATCTTGTTTTTTATACATGTTTTTCTTTTACATTTTTGGAACTTTTTGTGTGAACATACAGTATATGCTGCTGTTCCAGCTGAATCCCCCCTCTGTGGGCCAATATTTCTATTCTATTCTAATGGAACATTTGCTTCTGGATGGATACAGAAAATAAGGATGCAGAAATGATGGCACTCTGTGTTTCATCCAGCTGTGATGGATAATTTAACCCACATCTGGCTGCAGATCTTCCTCTGCTTCGTAGAAATACTGTGTAAAGTTAAGCTGCTCATTAGACGTGTCCGCAGAAAATATTCACCAGATCAACATAATGAGCAATGCTTGTGAGTCTTTGATTAATGATGCTCCTCCTCAGCCGTCTGCTCCCTAATGCAATATGTATGTATTGTTCTTCCTTCGTTTCCTCCTCCTCTACTCTAAACTTACACACACACACACACACACACACACACACACACAC
>NW_013952665.1:416207-418599 GCF_001266775.1 Austrofundulus limnaeus
CACACACACACACACACACACACACACACAAAGCAAAAATGAATCAACAAACTGATTTTTGATTCATTGCTTTTGCATTTTGCCTCATTTTACACTAAATAAAAAATTAGAATAAAAACATTTTTGTAAAAATCTGTTTCCAGTCAAACATTCAAACAGCTTAGTGCAGAAACTGAGTCGAGCTGCATTGTTTTGGCGTTAAAAGTTTTCATTTAAAGGCTGACTGAAGGAAGCAATAGAAGTTTTGTTTTGTTTTGTTTAAATCCAACCATTGGAAGCGTTTTATGATTGTTGCATTTTGTTTGTTTAAGAGGAAGAGAGGGTAACAAGTTGTCCAATAAAAAGCAGTGCCAGCTGAAAAACAGTGGTTCAGTTAAGCTTTTGTTGGTAAAGTTCACTTTTTTTGGTTTGGTTAAAAGTGACAAAACATAAAATGTTTTTATTTACCATTTCTGAGTATGTCATATGGTCTAAATGAAATGCAGAATGAGTTGTGTTGCACAATTAAAAGCATACTGATCCTAAATCCTTTGATGTTTTTTTCACAAAACACAAAATGTTCAAAATGTATTTTAAGCACAACAACACACATACACACTGCATTTGAAACACCACAGATAACCACAGCTGCCCTCTGGCTCTGCCCACCCGCTCACATCTTCTGGACAAGGATCATAAATTCTCCAACCTCAGCCCCTCGGGTCGTCGTATTTCTCCATCTGTTCAGTCAACAGAGTCTTTATTAGACGTTTTGTTTATTGCAGCATTTTCTTTTAGTTCATGGTGACAGCCAGGGTTAAAACAGGGGGCTGGAGGCTGAGATTAGGTGCTGATGGTTTATTCACCCAAACTGAAGAAAATAAAATAAAGAAAATTACATATGTATATATATACACACACACAGCGGGTAAAATAAGTATTGAACACGTCACCATTTTTCTCAGTAAATATATTACTAGAGGTGTTAATGACATGAAATTTTCACCAGATGTCGGTAGCAACACAAGAGATCCATGAATCAAACCATAAATGTCCAGAAATGAAGTTATTTGTAATAATGTGGAATGGCACAGGGAAAAAGTATTGAACACATGAAGAAACGGAGGTGTAAAAAGGCATGGAAAGCCAAGACACCAGCTGAACTCTCTCAGTAATTAGAAAGCAAGCCTGCCCCTTGTCAGTGCAARTTAATATCAGCTGGTTCAGTCCCAAATGACGGCCAGGTATTACACAAGAAACATCTGATGATGGGTAAAAGTAGAGAGCTCTTTCAAGACATTCACACTGTCCAAGGTCCTGAAACATTCCAGTTCTTTCAGGACCGTAGACAGTTCCTTCAGCCCTTCACACTGTCTAAAGTCCTGCAACATTCAAGCATTTTCAGGACCTTGGGCAGTTCCTTCAGTCCTTTGCACTTTTCAAAGTCCTAAAATATTCCAGTACTTTCAATACATTGGACAGTTCCTTCAGTCCTTAATACTGTCCAAGGTCCTGAAACATTCAAGTTATTTCAGGACCTTGGACAGTTCCTTGAGCCCTGCACTCTGTCCAAGGTCCCGAAACATTCCAGTTCTTTCAGGACCTTGGACAGTTCCTTCAGCCCTTCACAATGTCTAAAGTCCTCTAACATTCAAGCATTTTCAGAATGTTGGACAGATCCTTCAGCCCTTCACACTGTCTAAGGTCCTGCAACATTCAAGCAATTTCAGGACCTAGGACAGTTCCTTCAGCTCTTCACACTGTCTGGCGTCCTGAAGAAATCCAGCACTTTCAAGAACTTGGACAGTTCCTTCAGCCCTTCATGCTGTCCGAGGTCCTGAAACTTTCCAGTTCTATCAGGACCTTGGACAGTTCCTTCAACCCTTCACACTGTCCAAGGTCCTAAAACATTCCAGTACTTTCAGTACCTTGGAGAGTTCCTTCAGTCCTTTAGACTGTCCAAGTTCCTGAAACATTCCAGTAATTTCAGGACCTTGGACAGTTCCTTCAACCCTTCACACTGTCCAAGGTCCTAAAACATTCCAGTACTTTCAGTACCTTGGAGAGTTCCTTCAGTCCTTTAGACTGTCCAAGTTCCTGAAACATTCCAGTAATTTCAGGACCTTGGACAGTTCCTTCAACCCTTCACACTGTCCAAGGTCCTAAAACATTCCAGTACTTTCAGTACCTTGGAGAGTTCCTTCAGTCCTTTAGACTGTCCAAGTTCCTGAAACATTCCAGTAATTTCAGGACCTTGGACAGTTCCTTCAACCCTTCACACTGTCCAAGGTCCTAAAACCTTCCAGTACTTTCAGTTCCTTGGAAAGTTCCTTCAGTCCTTCACACTTTCCAAGGTCCTGAAACATTCCAGCACTTTCAGGACCTTGGACAGTTCCTTCAACCCTTCACACTG
>NW_013952665.1:418933-421215 GCF_001266775.1 Austrofundulus limnaeus
CAGTGTGAAGGGTTGAAGGAACTGTCCAAGGTCCTGAAAGTGCTGGAATGTTTCAGGACCTTGGAAAGTGTGAAGGACTGAAGGAACTTTCCAAGGAACTGAAAGTACTGGAAGGTTTTAGGACCTTGGACAGTGTGAAGGGTTGAAGGAACTGTCCAAGGTCCTGAAATTACTGGAATGTTTCAGGAACTTGGACAGTCTAAAGGACTGAAGGAACTCTCCAAGGTACTGAAAGTACTGGAATGTTTTAGGACCTTGGACAGTGTGAAGGGTTGAAGGAACTGTCCAAGGTCCTGAAATTACTGGAATGTTTCAGGAACTTGGACAGTCTAAAGGACTGAAGGAACTCTCCAAGGTACTGAAAGTACTGGAATGTTTTAGGACCTTGGACAGTGTGAAGGGTTGAAGGAACTGTCCAAGGTCCTGAAATTACTGGAATGTTTCAGGAACTTGGACAGTCTAAAGGACTGAAGGAACTCTCCAAGGTACTGAAAGTACTGGAATGTTTTAGGACCTTGGACAGTGTGAAGGGTTGAACTGGAACTGTCCAAGGTCCTGAAATTACTGGAATGTTTCAGGAACTTGGACAGTGTGAAGTGTTGAAGGAACTGTCCAATGTCCTGAAACATTCCAGTAATTTCAGGACCTTGGACAGTTCCTTAAGTCATTCACACTGTCCAAGGTCCTGAAACATTCCAGTTCTTTCAGGACCTTGGACAGTTCCATCATCCCTTTACAATGTCTAAAGTCCTGCAACATTCAAGCATTTTCAGGACTTTGGACAGTTCCTTCAGCCCTTCACACTTTCCGAGGAACTGAAACTTTCCGGCACATTCAGGACCTTGGATAGTTCCTTCAGTCCATCACACTGTCCAAGTCCTGAAACATTCCAGTTCTTTCAGGACCTTGGATAGTTCCTTCAAACCTTCACATTGTCCAAGGTCCTGAATCTTTCCTGCACATTCAGGTCCATGGACAGTTCCTTCAGTCCTTCACACTGTCCAAGTCCTGAAACATACCAGTTCTTTCAGTACCTTGGACAGTTCCTTCAGTCCTTCACACTTTCCAAGGTCCTAGAACATTCTAGTACTTTCAAGAACTTGGAAAGTTCTTTCAGCTCTTCACACTGTCTAAAATCCTAAAATATTCCAGTACTTTCAATACCTTGGACAGTTCCTTCAGTCCTTAATACTGTCCAAGGTCCTGAAACATTCAAGTTCTTTCAGGACCTTGGACAGTTCCTTCAGCCATCTACTCTGCCGGAGTTCCTGAAACATTCCAGTTCTTTCAGGACCTTGGACAGTTCCTTCATCCCTCCACACTGTCCAAGTTCCTGAAACATTCCAGTTCTTTCAGGANGTCCTAAAACATTCCAGTACTTTCAGTACCTTGGAGAGTTCCTTCAGTCYTTTAGACTGTCCAAGKTCCTGAAACTTTCCAGTTCCTTCAGGACATGGACAGTTCCTTCATTCCATCACACTGTCCAAGGTACTAAAAATTGCAGTAYTTTCAGGACCTTGGACAGTTCATTCAGCACTTCACTCTTATCKGAGTTCCTGAAACATTCCAGTTCTTTCAGAACCTTGGACAGTTCATTCAGYCCTTCATACTGTCMAAGGTCCTAACACATTGCGAAGTATTCAGGACCTTGGACAGTTCTTTCAACCCTTCACATTTTGCAAGGTCCTAACACATTCCAGTACTTTCAGTACCTTGGACAGTTCCTTCAGTCATTCACACTGTCCAAGGTCCTGAAATATTCCAGCACTTTCAGGACCTTGGACAGTTCCTTCAGTCATTCACACTGTCCAAGGTCTTGAAACATTCAAGTACTTTCAGGACCTTGGAGAGTTCCTTCATCCCTTTACACTGGAACTGTCCAAGGTCCTGAAATTACTGGAATGTTTCAGGAACTTGGACAGTGTGAAGTGTTGAAGGAACTGTCCAATGTCCTGAAACATTCAAGTTATTTCAGGACCTTGGACAGTGTGAATGACTGAAGGAACTGTCCAAGGTCCTGAAAGTGCTGGAATATTTCAGGACCTTGGACAGTGTGAATGACTGAAGGAACTGTCCAAGGTCCTGAAAGTGCTGGAATATTTCAGGACCTTGGACAGTGTGAATGACTGAAGGAACTGTCCAAGGTCCTGAAAGTGCTGGAATATTTCAGGACCTTGGACAGTGTGAATGACTGAAGGAACTGTCCAAGGTCCTGAAAGTGCTGGAATATTTCAGGACCTTGGACAGTGTGAATGACTGAAGGAACTGTCCAAGGTCCTGAA
>NW_013952665.1:421563-432014 GCF_001266775.1 Austrofundulus limnaeus
TTCCTTCAGTCATTCACACTGTCCAAGGTCCTGAAATATTCCAGCACTTTCAGGACCTTGGACAGTTCCTTCAGTCATTCACACTGTCCAAGGTCCTGAAATATTCCAGCACTTTCAGGACCTTGGACAGTTCCTTCAGTCATTCACACTGTCCAAGGTCCTGAAATATTCCAGCACTTTCAGGACCTTGGACAGTTCCTTCAGTCATTCACACTGTCCAAGGTCCTGAAATATTCCAGCACTTTCAGGACCTTGGACAGTTCCTTCAGTCATTCACACTGTCCAAGGTCCTGAAATATTCCAGCACTTTCAGGACTTTGCACAGTTCCTTCAGCTCTTCACAATGTCCAAAGTCCTGAAACATTACAGCACTTTCAGGACCTTGGACAGTTCTTTCAGCCCTTCACACTGTCTAAAGTCCTGCAACATTCTAGTATTTTCAGGACCTTGGACAGTTCCTTCAGCCCTTGACTCTGTCCATGTCCTGAAACATTCCAGTTCTTTCAGGACCTTGGACAGTTCTTTCAGCCCTTCACACTGTCTAAAGTCCTGCAACATTCTAGTATTTTCAGGACCTTGGACAGTTCCTTCAGCCCTTCACACTGTCTGAGGTCCTGAAACATTCCAGAACTTTGTGGAACTTGGACAGTTCCTTCAGCCCTTCACTCTCTCTGAGGTCCTGAAATATTCCAGTTCTTTCAGGACCTTTGAATGATCTCAACCACCATGGCCTGTATGCACGCTCACTATGCAATACTCCACTGCTGAAGAAACAGCATGTTGAAGCTCCTTTAAAGTTTGCTGCACAACATTTAGACAAGCCTGTGTAATACTGGGAGAATATAGTCTGGTCAGATGAGACCATCATTGAACTGTTTGGATGCCAGAATACACATCATGTTTGGAGGTCAAATGGCACTGCACATCAGCGTAAAAACACCATATCATCAGTGAAGTTTGGAGGTGAGAACTTCATGGTGTGGGGCTGTTTTTCAGCATATGATACTGGCAAACTTCATATAATTGAAGGAAGGATGAAGGGAAAAATGTACAGAGACATTCTTGATAAAAATCTGCTTCCATCTACCAGGATGATGAAGATGAAACGTGGCTGGACATTTCAGCAAGACAATGAGCCCAAACACAAARYCAAGGAAACTCTCAKTTGGYTTCAGAGAAAGAAAMTAAAGCTGCTGGAATGGCCCAGCCAATCACCTGACCTGAATCCAACAGAAAATCTATGGAAAGAACTAAAGATCAGAGTTCATTGAAGAGGTCCACGAAACCTTCAAGATTTGAAGACTGTTTGTGTGGAAGAAAGGCCAAAATCACACCTGAGCAATGCATGCGACTAGTACAGGAGGCATGTTGAAGCTGTCATTGCCTACAAAGGCTTTTGTACAAAGTATTAGATAAATTTCAGTAAGTGTGTTCAATACATTTTCCCTGTGCCATTCCACATTATTACAAATAACTTCATTTCTGGACATTTATGGTTTGATTTCTTTGTATGTATGGATCACTTGGGTTGTTACTGACATCTGGTGAAAATTTCATGTCATTAGCACCTCTAGTAATATATTTACTGAGAAAAATGGTGACGTATTCAATACTTATTTTACCTGCTGTATATATATATATATAATAACAACACGAGGCACACAGAAAACCCCTCTATCCTTAAGGCTACATGCAGCTCCTTGCAACAGCTGCCATTTTATATAAAATAATCATTTGCATGCATTCTTCAACATTGAAAATAATTGAAACTATTTTTACATATAAACATTTCAAATTAATAGAAATCCATAACTGTTTTTCACCCTCATCTTGTCTTCTTCTATTTGTTATTGTCAAGGACATCATGTTCATGAATGTTAATCTCACAGGAAAAACTTTGCTTTGTAGCAGATTTATCCACTGGCTAATTTCCACTTGCACTCCCAGGACAGGTAAACACAAAATGCCTTTAAAATAGAAATACACATCAAACATAAAGGTAGAGTTAAAACAACACTATGCCCACTCTTAACACAGAAGCAAAGTGCATACAGTTCCTCCATTTAAAACTTAGCCACTTTGTGCAACAATGTAATTTTAAATGTCATTGATTATTAAAAAGGGGACAAAAAACTGTCAACGAATTCTCAGGAGATTCTTTTAGCTTTGTTACCTTGACAATGAATGGCAGAGGACAAATGGGTTGTATTTTTATGAGATTTGCAAAGTGCTGCCTTGTTGAGAACAATGCACCAACTTTTCTCAGAACTGCATTAATAAACAAATGTGGAACTAATGTTTAATTCCTACTCTTCTTGCTCCTCAAGATAGTGATCAGTGTGGTGATGGCTTAACATTGTGACTCTAACGTAACTCTTGTTGATATGGGACACTTAAAGTTTCTTGTGTTTGCACAGAGTAAGCACTGCAGTCTGATCAAAAATGGTGTCTGGCATCTTTTCAGTACGAGCGTGCCAACTGTCCTCTGCAGACATTATACCTCCAAGGGGAAAATTACCTTTGTGATGGACTTGTGACCTGTCCCGGGCGTACCACACCTCTCGCACAGTGACAAGCACCAGCTCCCTGTGACCTGGAAATGAGAAGCAGGTAAAAATTGTGTGCTTTATTCATACATACCTGTGTCTTCTGTGTTACAACCCATGCACACAGATTTATACACAAACGTGCGTTTGGTGGGGTGTAGGTGTGCAGCAGCAACGGCATCAGTTATCTCTGTTCACATTTCCGTTGCTTTGCACCTGCCTCACTTCCTGTCAAAATGATTTGCAGGAGAGATTTGGAGGCAAGGCCAGAGGGGGACCACAGCCCTGCTCTTAATCTATTTTGCCGCCCTTACATATAATTTAGTTCTGAAACAAACACCTGCTCCAGATCTGCAGGTCCTGTCAAGCAGTTTAAGTTTTTGGAACTTCGAGACACGAGGAAGCAGCCGAAACCAGGACACCGTTCTCTGATACAGACGAGATGCAGTATGTTTGGTGATGTCAGTTTATCTTGCACGCTTGGCAGATCGTCTCGTCCCACTCACTGTCAGGCTGACATCAACACAGCCTCCTGTCTCATCGGTGGAGGTAGGCATCTAACGACTCATTAGGATGGATGTTTTGGCTTTATGTGTGGGTGTTTTTTTTCTGTCATGGAAAAGAGGTCTGTTCTGCTTCCCATTTCATCTAAAAGCAAATGAAAAAAGAAGTCTATTCTCTGGTGCAGTTGGTGTGAAAGCCCAGCTCAAACAGCTCAACCCCACACACAGTCTGCTGCAGATTCCTCCAATCCTTCTTCACAAAAACTTCACCCTCCCAAGGTTCCAACCGTCACCAGCTGCGCAACAAACGCCGGCTGAATCCAGAGCGGTATGTGTTAGGCAAACTGATCAGATACTACACAGTTCAGCGGGGAGACCCTGTCTCACCTGGCTTTGACAGAGAGCTCCTCAGAGGGATAAAAGAGGCTATTTTTGGATTTTGAATTCATTTTCTCATTTCAATGTTTCTGTGGTGAGGCCTGGCCTTCATCCCCCCCTCCAACATCTACTTTCTCTTTAGTTATTCCCCTCACTCTCATTTCAAACATCACTCTTCACATCCAAGGGCTTTGATCAGCTTTGTGAGATGCACATTATCATGCGAGTCGTTTCACACACCCGGGGGCCACCATCATTATTATCAATCAAAACACAGTTCAGAGCATTGCAGCACGCCAACACCCATCTGTAACTTTCTTCATTATATGTGAAAAAAGTTATGCAGGCTTTAAAGGAACAGTTAGGATATTTTCAATTAAGGCTGTGAAGTTGCTATTGGTAATTAGTATCTTACCTATTGTAGACAGAAGTCTAAGCAGACTAAAGTACCCAGTATGCTCCAGCCAGACTGCTGAAATTGGATCAGATTGTTGAAATTTTATAACAAAAATTGCATCATTTTCCTCTCTGCCTCTCCTCTTCTGCCACTTCTTGCAACAACTCGCCGGCCAAACTTTTAATCCCCCTCCACCTAAGAACTTACTGTGTGATTGGTCAGAAGGTTGTGGGAGTGTTTGTGCTGAAAGCGGTCGGGCACCACATTTTGCTTCACTAAATAAATAAATAAATAAATAAATAAATAAATAAATAAATAAATAAATAAATAAATAAATAAATAGAAATGGATAATACTCTGTATGAACGAGAGCACTCAGGTTTCATCCTTGCAGATGTTTAAAGGGGAGGAGATTATGCATCTTCATGTCATGTTATAAAACCATTAACTCGTCAAAAACAAACCCAGAGTTTTGCTTTGACTTGTTTAGCATGTTTGATAAATCCTTGAATCTCCTGTGGTAGCCACGTAGAGCTGCCTAAATGCTTGCTGGTACAAAGAACCACCTATTTGTACAAAGCTCCTCCCTGGAGCTCAGTCTGCAGCCGAGCTCCCACCCCAAAAGCGCTGTTGTGAAGATGTGCTGTGTGGGAGGTTTTCTAAGAGACAGAAGCCAATTTCTAAGGTGTGTAGATAAACTATGATGCAAAGTCAAATTAATTTTTCATATATGCAACATTTTCATAACAACTGAAGATAGCATAGTTACTTTATTGTTGTTTAGAGTTGAACTGTGTGCCTGAAAATATATATAATATCCCCCTTTAATGTAAGCCTTGCAGTCTGCTATGTTGATGCCTGTCAAAGTTTCATTACTTTTTTTGTTTGTTTGTTTTGTTTTTTCTGTGTGAAATTTTTGTACATATTTTCTTATTTGAAAAACATCCTTTCCATTTCTATTGTAAGTTTCCTTCCAACCAGAGATTTAAATATCACCCACCCACTGGCTAAGCATTTCCCAGAGGAGCCAAAGACGTAGCAACGAAATGCCAGCTTGTAGTGTCACTGTGGAGAATGAGGGGGGAAAAAAGCACAATCCGCTTTTTCTTCATTAGTGTCTAATAACACGTCTCGGTTATAGAATGAAACTGCTGCTTTGATGTAACGCTAATTGAGAAAGAAATAAAAATTGAAGGAAAAATACCGTAGCTTTGGAAAAGGATTAACTGTAGTGCTGAAGTTATTATGGCTGTGATTATCTGTGCTCTGAAATTGTATTTCAGCAGTTAAGGTAATTAAATTAAATGAGAACAAGGAGAATCGATAATTATTACCCAACGTTTTAGAGTAAATCAGTCTTAGAAGGTCCTTTAATACAGCTGGATGAATACAAAATATTTTTTTGGACCTTAAGAGAGCAGGATGGTCTGTCACAAGTGCAGATTTTGACATGAATAACTTAACTTAATATCATGAAGTCATCACCACAAACTGTTGAATGGAAGCTATTAGAAATAATATTAACTTTTCTTTATAAGAGTAAACATTTTAACAACTCTAAACCTTAACCTAAAAACTCTTGACAATTTGGTTAAGACTTCAAATCTTTAAAAACATCACCTCAGGGTAGAAATAATCCTGCTGCCCATCTTTATCTCCACCCAGTTTACACTTGAAAATATGAATAAACCAGGAAAGTCAAAAACTTTTAGCTTCATCTTAGCGTTTGATTTTTTTTCTAAGAAGATGAAACAGGCTAATAAATGTTTAAGCATATGTTAGAAAATCCAACTTTAACTGCACTTTCTGTTTTTTTCCCTACGATTGAAGTTGGAAATTCAGATTTCTTATTTTATTTTTGAATACACCATGAGTGCAACAGGTTTGTTATAAAAAAAGGTTGTGAAAAGTGGCTCACATACCACTAACATCCTTAAACAAAACACTGAGGACACACATAGTAACACATCTGTTATTAGCCCAGCCTATAGAGGACATCTTCTACCCTTTCCTCCATGCTGACCTCACCGCTCATAACTGAAAACCATTTGACAGAATAGTATTTCAGAAATCACAAGACAATCCCTTTATCGGCATGATACTTATTAATCCTTGTAGCTAGATATTTCGTAACATAAACTCAACCTTTTTCAACTCTTTACTCATAATCCTGGTCTGACAAAAATAGGAACTTGTACCCTCAGTCAGTGCTCAAGTGCCAGAAAGTCAATAATATGAAGTAAAAAAGAAAAGAAGTCACTGAAATACTTTTATTCACTTTGTGTGTTGATTTGATCTTATAGAGTCGTGTGCTTTCTCACAATAACCTTGTGCCTTTAGGAGCGAGATTTGTGTCCAAATTTGAGTTTGCTGTTAAAAATACCAGTTTGAAGGTGAAATATTTTCCCTTTTTTTCTAAAATATGTTGGACAACTGATACTGTTACAAACAACAGTGCTAAGACAAGGCAGTGGAGCTATAATACTGTGGGACTAACAGACAAGTTTCCAGTGAAATATCAGATGCTTTGAAGAGGAGTTTTGCAGAAAGGTTCTGAACAATTATGATGTTGTAAATGGCTTTTTGAACAGTTTAGTTTGGTGAAAAGAGTGTAGTCGTGACCAGACTGACAAGCTAATGGCTATATTGTTTTCAAATTGTAGTCAAAATAGAAGCAATCCACTTTGATTTTGGCCCAGCTCAGACCATTAGTTGTCAGTCCAGTCAAAGTTAAACTTTATTTTTCCAAAATGAAGATGTTCAACCATAAATCTCATCCAAGCTTTCCCTTTAGAAAACATGTTTTAGTCTTTTGAAAAAAAAATAATACATACTTGAATATACATGCTGTACATGTATGTAAAACTCCCAACCTGCAGCAGAACAGAAGCGCTACAACCTGTATGGGACTCCAGCAAGCTGCTCTCAGTTTCAGCAGACAAACACGGAAGGTGAACTTCTTTTCTTTCATATGATTAAACAGTTGTAGATGACGCAGAGGAGGAAAATAATAATAATTTACGTCTAAATTAAAAGACGCACAAATTATGCACGTGGCAAAGTGGTGCTAATTAATTCTTGAAACGTTCTGAAGTGTCATTGTAATCTTACAGTAATCTTACTAACGTAACTGATTTTCTACACAACAAGCAGGTGGCACAAAGATGAAACATTAAGACAGAAGCTTTGATAACAAGAAAAGACAGATTGTAAATCATCTTTTCCCCTGCTTTTATTAAAGTTTATTAATTGTAAAATTTTAAAAAGGAGCAAAAAGGAAATCATGAAATACAATGAAATCGTTTGATGTGGACAACAAAGATGAGTGCTATGATTCAGAAATTAGGATTGAAATTTTTTTGACGCTGCATGAAGGGCTACTATTCTTCATAAAGACAGAATGTGAAGCATTTTGACACACAAACACTGCAGTTCTAAATGGTTTAGGAGAAACTGGGACTGGAGAGGCATGTGACTATGAAAACGTCTGGAGCATTCGATGCAGACTTCTTGCAGCTCTGCAATAAACAACCCAGATGATCAGAGGGTGAGAAGATGTGCAAAATGTGGCACCTAACCTTTGAAAAGCCTTGACTATGGGCCACTTTAAACCTACATCATCATCATTTAGATCCATGTGATCAATGTGCTGATATCCTGGAGGCTTTTCAAACAACTTTTGGGAAGTCTTGATCACAAATCCAGTCCTGTGTGGAAGTAACAAATGTTTCGATTGTGGAGTTCTTCATTTTGCACAAAGTCCTAAAACTTGCTTTTTCAGAAAAACTTTAATTTGGATCTTTATTTTTTTTTTAAGTTGCCAATGTAAATGACTGGAAAGTATGTTCCTGATACTCATGGACCAAAAGAGGCCAATCTACTCCGAATTAAGAAGCAGAAAATTGGCCGTTCTTGAGGCTTTTATGCCATTAAGATCTTCTTGAAGTCACACTTAACTGGTTCCTCTTTAATTTACAGATAAGTGTTGTCTGTGCAGCTTTTAAATTTTATGCTGCTGTGTTTAATGCAGCAGAAAAAATATATGAGGAGAATATTGTCGACGGCGATGTTTCAAGAACTGTGGTTCTTTGTCCTGATCTTTACTGGTCATTTCAAACTGGCAGCTTCACCAAGATCAACCAATCAGCACTAAGGTCATTTCATGAGAATTATGAGGATAATCTGAGTGGCTGTAGAGATATTTTTAATCCCAGAAACAGAGCAAACAGATGTGAAAACCCAAATCTTCAAGCTAATTTAACTAGAGTTCCTCCTTCTAAATTCAGAAAACTTTATCAGCTTTGTCATTGTTTCCCCTGCTTTACATCTCATTTAAAGTCCAAACCACCTGCATCTTAACTATGACAAAAACCTAGCTCTAAACTCCTCCAGTTGCTACCTGTTTAATGCTCAGTCGACTTAAAGGATTTCCCTCCCTGGTCTCTGAAGCTTCTAATTGCCTGGAACTAAATTACTATTTGACATGCTTCCCATTTATCAACCCAACAGCTTTCTCAGGTCACTAGACAGATGTCTCCGTTTTCTCCCAAAGCTCATTCTAAATCTGGCAATAGAGATCAGTGTTTCTGCACAAAAAAAGCTCCAAACAGCCTGAATCCAATTTGCATTTTACATGTAAACAGGATTTATCCAATCCGCACCAGAGCATCTTCTATTACTTTTTGATTTAATATGTAAAATAAAGTAAAACATGTACATAACTGTTTCATTACCACTCAGACCTTTGATCCAAAAGTAATAAAGTTGTTATAACGGTGAGAGAAGTGGTCCTGCTGAGGGACGGTGTGATCACGATGAAAGCCTAACAACATGGCAGACGTGGGAATCAGTGCTGAGCCGTATTTTGCAGATGGTGAGTATAATTAGTGTCACCGTCTCATGGTAATATTTAACCTACATAAAGAGAAGTGTTTCACATTTGATCTGTGTTCAGACTTGAGTTGAAATCTCATGGTGAAGTGTAAATCTTGTCTGATTTTAATCTTAATCAGAACAATAAAACTAGGACCAGCAGTGCTAATATGTGGTTGAGAATTAAAAAGAAAGGATTTAGATCTTTCTTAGTAGAATAAAATAACACCTACATTTTTTGTATTAAAGGTCTTTTGTGACAGAGTTATAGTCATTTTGGTTAAAACTTAAAAATAACACCATGTGAAGCTCGGCTACAAGATTAACTCATTTAAACAAACATCACACCTTTAAAAAAGATTATTTAAAAAAATTCCAGTTTTCACTTGCAGAGTTCTGCTTGAACAAGCTCCCTCTTATATCTCTGGTTTGACACAACTCCACACAACATTGTGCCGGTTGCATCTTGTCAGAGGTTGTTGGAGGTACAATGCACCCATTTTAAATCTCATGGGGATCGGCCGTTCCAAGCAGCTGCACTCGGACTGTGGAACGCACCGCCCAATCTTTACACAGCTCGATCAATTCTTTTGAAAAACACCTTAAGACTTCCTTTTACAACCAGGCCTTTAGCTAGTTGTTAGAGTTGTGTTTGTGCATTATTGTACTTTATGTGTGTGATGTTAATGTGCTTTTTGGTGGATGTTCTTAAATTTTCCCTGCTTTTACTGTGAAGCACTTGGTGATTTTATATGAAAGGTGCAACAAATAAAAACTTTATTTACTTAATGTTAGTGCTCAGAGTACCTCACCAAACTTTAGCTTGGTATTCGCAAAAAGTATGTTTGAGTTATGATGCTCAGCCAATAAAGTACCTCAAAGTGATACTTGAGTGAAAGTACGAGTACCTTACCATAATTACTTTGGTAAAAGTTAAAGTCTCCTCTAAGAATATTACTTGAGTAAAAGTTTTAAAGTGTTTAAGTGTAAAGGCATTAACTTGTCTGAACCTGTCTGACTTTAATGATCTAACAAAATAAGCAATGAAACAGGCTGACTGAGCAGCAGCAGACCTACGAGCAGATCTGTTCTGGTTGTTGGATTGTTAGAAGAATCATTTCTGTTCCATGACTCTCTGCAGGAACATGTCGCTCTGCTTTCTCTGTGACTCCTGTTTGAACCCAACATCCCAGGTAATTTGGTGATTTTTCCCCTCCACTATAAGTCCTGATGTTAGCAATTTATTTTTAGAACCAAATATCTGCAGACAGAAATAACAGCGAAACTTGCAAGAACGGGGAATGTTTGACGACTTCAGTTCATGGTGGGAGCTTGTTCCATCCGAGTAAAGAACTCCTACCTGTCCACTTCCCCCTCTCCTTTAATGTCGCACACCTGAAGCTGCACACTCACAAAGATCACTGCATTGTTGGAAGGTAGGACATATATAGATGGACTCCTGAAAGAGTTCTGAATGGTGCAGATGCAACTACTGCTCAAATATTCCAACATCAATTTCATAACCTGAATAAAAACATAAACATTCATCCATTTTCTTAACACAGTCTGTGCCTATATCTCCAGAGGTGGGACACCCTGGACAGATCACAAGATCATCACAGGAACACACAGAGACAAACAACCATTCACACACTCATACAGGGACTAATTAAAGTCATCATTTAACCTAACATTTATGTTTTTTGGTCTATGGGAGGAAGAAAAAAATATGTACAGTATATACAGTATATATAT
>NW_013952665.1:432134-433486 GCF_001266775.1 Austrofundulus limnaeus
ATATATATACATATCCCACTCAGACAGCCTGCAGGCCAAGGAGGTGATCCTGTGATCTTCTTGCTGTGAGGCATCAGCTCTAACCACGGTACCGCCCACTAAATCTCCAAGGTCTACACTGATGTCTAAACTGTATAAGAAGTGCAAAACTAACCAATAACAAAATAAACATTAAAACTGCTGCCAGTGGCCAATCTGGGTCATCATGCTAACCACTCAGGGGTGTCCTGATACCAGTCAGCACAAAGGCTTTCACAGCATGACATATATGTATTTTAAGCCACACAGGAGGTCAGAACTTTGGGGAATCGGGTATTTTTTCTGAATCTCAGCCTTGTTGAGTCATAGGAGAGCTCCAGAAGGATTTGTCGTGCCCAAGCTCTGCCTGAGGCTCTCTCTCTCTCTCTCTCTCTCTCATCCAGGATCTGTCAGCAGCAGTGTGTCCCTGCCAAGCCACAGCAGGCAGAGGCAGACGCATGAGCTCACCCATCTCCACACACGCACACACCTTTCTGCTTTAAACTGGAAAAAAAAGGGGAGCAAATACAATCCCATTTGTCTGACTCTAAATCACCCAAATGCCTAAAACTTCTGCTCCACTTTCAAGCACATCAAGTTCATAACGGATCTCTCACTAAAGTACTCACACACTGTCCTCTGTTGTGGAAAATTGACCGTGTAATTATCACTTGAGGTGAATTTGCTTACTCATCTGCTCTGCAGATAAATGAGAGCACACACCGTTGCACACCTTGTTCTCATCAGTTACCCGAGTGAGGCAGGTGGTGCTGGAGAGTCAGCGTGTTCCCCCTGTAGCAGCGTGTCTGCTGGCATCCTGCGCTGCCATACTCTCTCCACCTACGCACATGGGCGCTGCAGATGGGCCTCTGGTGTGGCGTGAAGCCGACTGCTCCTTTACGGTCCTCCACGGTATGAAAACACAGTTTCACTGTGAAATATTTAAAGCCTGCAGGGACAAGGTCAGAGAACAGAGAGGTGAAACACGGCTGAAGTTCACACAGATTTATTACGTGAGGTAGGATGCTGAGGTAATTTGTCAAGAGAATAAACAAATAAATGAGAGCAGCTTTTTTAAAGCGTTGTTTATTCTTAATAAAAAGCAAAAGTTCCGATTTTTGGCTCTGTGTAAAAGGTCTGAATAGTCAATATCTTACCTGTAGTAGATAGTGACGTTCAATACCAACAGTTTTCTTTCAAATTTTGGTATTAAGTAAAACTCAGGCTGGTTTTGACGAAACTGATCCGATACTAAAACTTTGTTGATGCAATATGTCTGGTAAATCTAAATAAGTAGTTTCTTCAGATCACTGCTTTATAAAGAATATATATAT
>NW_013952665.1:433886-436729 GCF_001266775.1 Austrofundulus limnaeus
GATGTAACGTCCTCATTTATAACGAAGCTAATACAGCCGAAAAACCAAAGGGCACAATTATAAAAATGATGTGAAAATGGTGTTTCAAACGCAAAGAAATTAATAATAAAACAAATAAGACATTTTTGCTTGATGATAAAGAACTACTAAAAATAAAAACTTGTGTCTTAATTTAAGTTACATGAAGATGAAAAGAAGTATGAGTGTCTGATAGAGCACATGCCACTGCTGCACTTACACATTACACAGGCGGAAGAAAAAAGTAGTTCCCACCAATATGATTTAGACAAGATTTAAATAGTTTGGTTACTTTCCACTGTCCCTGATCAAAATATGACTGAAGCATCAAAATATCTATATTTTGATTTTAGAACAAGGACATCTTCATCGATTTTCTTTCTTTCTTTCTTTTTGAATCTAGACTTGTACATGAAAAGCTGAAATAGCTGCAAGAATAAACTACTTAATTCCACTCCTGTCAGCTTGTACCTCAGAAATGCAGTCACGCACATCGTTTTGTCCAATATCCTGTTGGTTAAATATTTGAATGCAGAGAAACTGTTGTTATTGAGCTGTATGGCTAATGGTAGTTTAGATTGTGAGATTTAAATTTGTAGGTGCTGATCCTGAGTGGTGCAAACCACTCCAGAGCTGGAGATCTCGGCGCAATGACGCCAACATCTACTCCATTCACTGTCTCATCAGATGAAAGAGAAAACTTTAGGTTTGTAGATTTAGCATGTCAGTTTGGAATTCACACTGACAGGTTTGTAAATTATTGACAGAGAGCTGCACATTAATTTAAGATATGAATGTACCGACGTACAAAAGGCAGATATAATATAAACAAATCACTGCTGCTTTCCACACTGGCATCAAATTCTTGACGATGCAGTGGTGGCAGTCAGGCATGAAAGCCATTCAGACAGTCAAATAGCTTCACCGGGTTTGATCTGATTCAGGTTCACTTGGCTGTTATTAACCGTGTCCGATTTATGATGGAGGGGGAAAAAAATAAAGGTGAATGGATATCCCTGCCCCTTGGCTCTCTCAGACGAGATTTCTGTACTCAAAAATGACTCTGTCACATCTTATTATGAGACACAAGACGTGACTCTGTACCCTGCTGTGCAGTGATCAAACAGAAATCCATTCAGATTGAGGCTTTTTACTGGTGACAAATCTGGCATTTCAGAAGAGATCCTAATGCCTGCAGATTATTATTTTTTTCTTGAACTGGACCAGAGTAAAGGAGAAGGTCAAAAGTGTCAAACTTACACAAAGAAACCATTTATTTTAGAGGAGAGTGAAGTTGTGTGAACTTGCTGACCTGTCATGCTTATCAACAGCTAAAGTGTCAAAATTAACGACCAACACAGAAAAGGGTTTCATTTTAAGATGTGTATGCAGATCTGCTTTGCCACAGCACTTTAACTCAATTAAACATCCTCTACAAACAGCAGGTTACAGTGATTAAATGCTCTTTTTTAACTGGTTCTTGTGCCACAACAAAGGTCTGAAACGGGATTAAGTGGAGATGTGAAACGCTACCACTGCTAATGATATGGCCCTTTGAGAATCTGCTCGCAACTAGAGGAGCCGCTTCGCCGAAGGGCAGGATTACTGCACAAAGAGATGCAGGGATACGGAGTGAAGTGCGTGCACGTCCCTCCACCTCTTTTATCTCCACTTCCAAAACCCTTAAACACTTCCCACAGCATGAAACTCGGTTGGAGAGCATCCCTCGGCCGTTTCCATGGCTGACGTCAGCAGCATGTTGTTTGTGGCCCGATGAGTTAGGGCTGAGGGTTGGAGCAGACGTGCTTCGTTTCGGAGAAGGACATTCATTCATCAACAGGGAGCTCGGTGCGAATGTGGCAGTAAGAGTAAAGTAGATAAATGGCTAATAAACTCAAGGAATGAGATGATTCATCACTTCCTAATATCAGGTTCATTTAATGACTGCCAGTGGAGATAGATCACTGCCTCCATCAGATCATTTTGTTTGTTACAGCAGATGAACCTCGCATCAAGATGGAAAGAAATTTTCATTAAAACAGTCATGATGACTAAATAACCTTGCTGTTAAAAAGATATTAACTGATCAACAAATATGTTCTTATTGATAATTGTAACTAGTAAAACAAGTGTAGCCTATGTGAATCGATTAATAAGACATTTTGGCGTACTAGTAGGACCACTAGACAAATATGTATTGGGATTAACATGTCGTCACACTAGTCAACATTTACACTCTACATTTCAGACAAGATTACACTCTAGTTGACATCATGGCTAATTTTTCACTTGTAAATGGCTGCAACTGTCAACATGATAACTTGTGAAAGGTCAGGACCTCAACTAGTTACCTTGTTGTTACTCTAAATGCAATCTGAAAGGAATTCAAACTGCATTAATGTCTAATTAGTCAACTAGCTAGTATAGCCTCAAAATGTGCAAAATACAAAAAAAAAATGCTTTTAATAGTAAATTAGTGAGCATTTATAACTAGTAAGGCCAAGTTAAACAATTTGATGACTGATGCAATTTACTAGTTAACCAGTCAACATTTTAGTCCCAATTGATTATAGCTTCAAGCTATAATCAATTGGGACTCGGCTCCAATTGAGTCCACCAATTGAGTCAACTGGACCAATTGAGTCCAAGTGAGTCCACCTCGGCTCGGGCATCCTTACCAGATACCTGAGCCGAGGTGGCTCGGGCATCTGGTAAGGATGCCTCCTGGACGCCTCCCTGGTGAGATATTCCGGGCACGTCCCACCGGGAGGAGGCCCCGAGGAAGACCCAGGACACGCTGAAGGGACTATGTCTCTCGGCTGGCC
>NW_013952665.1:437598-442224 GCF_001266775.1 Austrofundulus limnaeus
TTTTTTTTTTTTTTTGGAAGAAATGTCATTTTGGAACATTACTTCTAATATGCAACTAATGTACTTTTTTATATCAGAATTTTACTTTTGATACTTAAGTAAATGTCAGATAGCTACTTTGACTTTTACTCAAGTATTATTTTAAAAAGAGACCCTTTACCAAAGTAACTTTATGGTCAGCAACTTGTACAGAAGTATCACTTTGAGGTACTTTATACAAGACTTTAGCTTTTTGTATATTTTTATTTATTCATTTTGCTTTTAACCAACCCATTGCTACTTTCAAAATCTGGCTTGCTTTTTAATGTTAGCAAGTCTTTCTTACTACTTTTAGCTTTAAGTAATTAGGTTTTAGCTAGCGTAGCTTTTAGTTAATCTTTTGTTAGTTTTCAACAAGCATTTCGCTACTTTTAGCTTCTAGTGAGCCCTTTGCTCTTAGAAAACAGCAATTATTCTAGGTCCTGAGTTTCCTTAAAATCTGTCGAATGGTTCTAGAGATATTTTGCTACCAGAACGACTGACAAATGAACAAACAGAAGAAAATAAATTAAACCCTGCCTTTTATGACGGTGGGCAATAATCACCAAGCAATCGTTTATGTTCAGGACTAAGGAAACATGCAACTCTAATTGATAATGTGATAATAAAACTCCACCATCTAAAAATAGGGGATGTTGATGTTAAATTTGCAGTGTTGAATAATTAAGACTAATGTTACCCACAGAGACGACTGATGCAGATTTTCTTTGCTGCTGATCAGAGGTGTGAGAAAAGCATTCTGAGTTCAGAATTTCCAGCAACATTCACAATTTTTGCTCATAATAACTTAAATAATCTAACAGTTGCTTTTTTATTTAAACTTATCTAGTTTTCAATCAGGTCTGTACAGAAATAAAAGTGCTAGACTTAGTTTTTATCAGTTCCAATGACAGGCACCACCTCCATTTACTAAACAGGTACTGAAGTGAACACAAGCTGTTGATTATTGTGAATGTTTGAACATAACCTGTGTAATAACTGGGCCACGTTTAGACCAAGAAACTGGATTTTTAGACGGAAAGTATTGCCTTTAAATGTATTAAACCAAATAATTTTATTGAACATATGAGATGCCTTCAAGGTGGTAACAAAAACAGACAACTGATATGCTTGAAATGAAAAAAGAAAAACCCACATTTTATTGCACTTAAGTTATAAGAAAATAAAATTCTAAGTGAATCAAACAAATACACAATCCCTTTCAGTTTTTTTGTGTTTTCTTTTCTTTTTTTTCTTTGCCAGGCAGTATACATGAACTGAACAAAATAAAAGACCTGCAACAAATCTGATTTCTCAAACCAGATCATAAATTAAAACAGACGGCGAAAACAACAAGAGGAGATAGAGCGAGATTGTTTTCTTTCTTTTTTCTCTTTTTTTTAATATACAGTGTTATACCACTTTCACAGTTCAGCTTGAGTTGTGACTCTTGAAGATTGCGACGACTTTTTTTTTTGTTTGGCTACAATGTTTCTGTCCGCCTTAGGTGCCTTGGTGTTTTTATTTCCCCGGCCCCTCAGCAAGGCTGCAGCAGGTCTCTGGGATTTTTACCTGCATCACGTGTAACACTAAGACTTTCTGCAGCTCCCGTCAGTTGATGCTTGTGATGGTCTCCTCTGTTGCTTCAGACGTCTCCGAATGGGAAAGAAAAAAAAAAGTAAAAACAACCACACACGGATACGGACAGTTCTTTCATTCATGTGTTAAAATCGATACATCTGCTAGTTTGATTTTTTTTTCTTTTAGCTGTTTTTTTTCTCTCTCTCTCCACACAGCATGTTTGTACATTTCCCCAAAGAACAGGCTGAAAAAGCGTTGTCCCAAGGAATGTGTTTACAAGTTGCCCGTTAACACGCAAACACACACACTCACACACACACACACACACAAACACACACACACACACATGCACACGCACTCCGACAGTGTACATCCCCTCATTTCTCCTTCTCTGCTGGCGATCATGTCAGTATCTGTCAGACACGCTGCCCCCCTCCTCTCAGCCTCGTAGAGGCACGTTTGGCTCAAGTTTCAGTGGCAAAAAAACAAAAACAAAACGAAATGAAACAAAACAAAAACAAATGTGTCAGATGTTATCTTTGCCTTGTTTAGTTTCTTTTAAGTCCAAACATATAGAGTTCAATTTTGGAATTTCGCCTGGGACTAAAACGTCACAGCAAGTAAAAGTTCCATCTCTCTCTTTCTCTATCTCTCTCTGTCTTCTTCTTTTTTTTGTTGATTCCTTTAGCAGCATAAATTCAGTTTGGCCACTCGGGAAAAACAGTAGAGGGGGAAAGGAGCTGAAGGGAAACCATCAGAGCTGGACTTGAGAAAACAAAAGGACTCTGGACAGCACTGATTTTCATGTTGGAGACACAGCTCCAAACCCAGGTGTGATGAAAACAGAAAGAAACAACTCAAAAGGTAACAAAAAACGACAACATATCTAAACCGGATGGGTTTCTCTAATACTGGGATTTGCGCAAATGAAAAAAAAATTGCAAAATGACAAAAAACAAAAAAACAAAAACCTTTCACATCACAAAGGTACTGAAATTCACAGTTGTGTTATTGTGTGCGGCACTGTGGAGAAATGAAACTACAGAAACCAAGTGGGGGAGAACAAGAACAGAAATGGAGTGACAAGAAACGAGCCTGATTACAGGCTGAACGCTCCAAACGCTTCCTTTCTCTCCACGACATCAAGCAGCTCTTTGGGAGTAACTGAGTGTGTGTGTGTGTGTGTGTGTGTGTGTGTGTGTGTGTGTGTGTGTGTGTGTGTGTGTGTGNGTGTGTGTGTGTGTGTGTGTGTGTGTGTGTGTGTGTGTGTGTGTGTGTAGGGGGGGAAAAACTTCAGCGCTTACATCTTCTACTGTCTTTATTCTTTACCCACGGTCAATGTTTTCTGCTTTTCGGTTGGCCGTTTGAGTGTATGTGTGTGTGTGTGAACACTGATGAGAGAGGGTGTGTGTGTGTTTGTAGGGGATGCGTGGTGGGGGACTTTTAAAAATAAAACATCTCTGTACATCTCAAAATCTGTCAGGCTTGAGCAAAACCAAGTCTCTGTGCAAAGCCGACCCTGAACCGAAACGGTGGAGTCGCTTCAGAAAGGAGTCGGTCGTTAACGTTCCTTTTTTTTTTTCCTCTCGTCTTTCTCCCAGTCGCTTGAGAATGGACCACTTGTGCCCCTTCGCCCTCCGTTTCTAGCCTGAACCTTTAGGACTCCGCCTCGCACGGTTGGGGAGGGGTCAAAAAGCGGGGTGGGGGGGCTGAATACATGAGGATCTGTGTCAGTAACGTGGGAGAGATGGGTGATGGCGATGGAGGACAGAAACAGCCCACTGTTTGTGGTTGCGGTGGGGGCCAGACATTTGTGAGTTCAGATGAAGAGTTCTGGGTATCGCCCGTGTGGTTTCCCCGGGCGCCTCGCCTCCCGTTCCCCTCTCTACTCCGTCCTCTCCCGGGTTCGCTCGCTAACCTTCGGCCTTCTTCGACGCCTCCGTCGTCTCATTTCATGTCCACGTCAAAGTCCAGCACCAGCAGCTTGGTTTCCTCTGTGCCGTTGCGGCTGCCGACGGCGCACACCAGCTTAACGTTGGAGGCCCGGATGCGCCACACCACACCTCCGCTGCCGCCGCTCTCCAGGGTGACCAGGTTACGGATGAACTCGCCCGTCTTCAGGTCCCACAGCTTGACGGTGCCGTCGTCCGAGCTGGTGATGACAAAGTTCTTGTTGAACTGGAGGCACGTCACGGCGCTCTGGTGCTTGTGGGGACCTGAAGGGACACAATAGAGAAAATTAAGAGCATTTATTAATGCTGGCTATACTTCACCCTATTTCATATTAGGGGTGTAAGAAAATATCGATACACTGAAATATTGCAATATTTCATTTCCTGATCCTGTACTGATTCTCAAAAGCAGCGTTTCGATTTTTAATTAAGGCTTAATTGATGGATGTCGTCAGTGGTGGAAACCACTAATCTAAAAATTAGTTCCACTAGCCCTAAAACACTAACTCAAATATTTAGGTACCCTAATTCTAAAGCACTAACACACTGAAAATTTTAGCAAAAGCTAATTCTGAAGCACTAAAATAACCCAGTCAACCCATGAACATTCTTCAACAGACAACATGAGTCACATATTGTCATGTTACTCTCTTAATTCTTATCATTGATATTCCACAGCTGTATTTAGGTTCATATATTGTCACCTGGTGGCTCAGTGACACACATATGAACAAAATGTGACAGTTTTCACCGTCAGCTGATAACATTAATGTTGATCAATAACATTTAAAGACCTTAGTTAGTGCTTCTAAATTTAGCAAGTGCTAATCCACTAATGAATTTTAAAATTAGCAAAAGCCCTAAAGTACTAATGAGGAAACTATGGTAATTCCCCTATTAGTGCTTTAGTGCTTTAGGGGAACTGTGCCCACCACTGGATGTTGTAAGAAGAAATGTGAAAGACAAATGCACTTCTCATTGTTGTTGAGTATTTTTCTGATTGAATACAAATAAACTGAATTAAATATGATTTTATACATGTAATGCATGGTGTGCTTTTTGTACTGAGTTTTTC
>NW_013952665.1:442338-482068 GCF_001266775.1 Austrofundulus limnaeus
CACAATATATTGTGACCCGTGTGTCGTGATATGCATTGTATCACCAAATTCTTGCCAATTCACAATCCTATTTTATACGGAGCCCGCGAGTGGACATGGGGGGATTTTTTTTCTTTTGCGTTCCCACACAATACTTTTACGTCACCTCGCAATACTTTTTGCGTTATCTCGCAAAACTGTTTTGCGTTCCCACGCAAAAGTTTGTTTTGTATATGAACTGAGTTAAATCAGACTTTTATTTTGCAATATCTGGTTACCAAAACAGGATGTGTCGCCACAAGTTCATGAAATTGACATTGATGTTGCGTGGCTGCACTGTGTTAAAATATCGGCATATGACATACTTCTATGCGTGGCTGTGTGATATATTCATTCTAAAGCTGAAATAAAGTAGTAGGCTAACTCGCTAATGGTGAGCATGTGAATTTGTAAATAAACCGGCAGGCACAACTTTAATAAACGACTTTTGCGAGGGAACGCAAAAGGTATTGCGTGGGAACGCAAAAGAAAAAAAAATCTCCCATGTCCCCTCGCGGGCTCCGTAATTTTATATGGTCACAATTTTAAGCAATTTTAGTTATTAATCTTAAAGCAAAGGTTGGTTACTTATTCAAACATAAAATAAATAATGACTTGTGGTTTCAGTAATGAGTCTAAGTACCTCATTAAACTACAAAGTTTTGTTTGGACTGGTGGTTTACCTTTTGTCCACTTTCTTAAAATAAACTAACAAACAAAAGAAAAACATTTCTCAATCTTTGAGTAAACTGTTTTAAATCTTGGCTCCTAAATTAAACCAGAGTCACTCAAACAAAAGGAAATGGGGGAGATGTAAAACAAAAGCAGATGCGCTGTAAGAGCCAATAAAAAACACTAGGAAAGAATTGTCAGTCAGCCCGTGACTCTTCCAGCCTTAGGCAAATTTTCAGTTGATCTGCAGTAAGATGCTGTGGCTCAGACCTGTCACTCACAGATATTCAACAGTCTGTCAGGTTCATTTGCCTTCCAACATAAAGATACGGGCAAAGTAAAGAAGATGTTCCTGCCTTCATTATGTGATTTTATTCATTTCAATATTTCTATCCCCACCCCCTCTGCTCTCCCCTGCACCATCGCTACCTACGCTGCCATCAGCTCACAGTAGAAAGCCTTGTTGTTAGGCTATTGTCTTATCCACACACAGTAATGAATGGCAGAAACTGTCTGCTGACCTACATATATGACCTACAAAGTTCCCCTGTCCTTTTACCGCTCGACCCCGTCGTCATCAACAAGAACCGATATTCATCCTCCAACCCCCCAACTCTAAATCCCTCTCGCTCTCTTCATGCTCTCACTGGGGCATCCTTTTGTTCAGCTGCTGAGTGTTGGTGTTTGAAGAACCAGCTTACAGGGTTGTATGTTTGCTAATGAGGGTATTTAGAGATGGGGCACCAGTGGCTGCCACTTCTATTCAACGAAGGACGTCCAACTTCCTGTGTGACACTAAGCACTTGTAATGAAGATAGAGCTATTCAAACAGACACAAAGAAACCAGAAGCAGGAAGGCCAGGACGTGTTGGCTCAGTACCATCAAACGTACATCCTACAGGTCTTTCACACTAGGTTCTGCTGCTTTTAGGAAAAACTTCACAATTTCATATAAAATGAACCTTACACAGAAAACACCAACAGAGTGAGTCATCTTTAGGTTTAACATTAAGGCTTCTCCTTCTGAGAGGAATGAGTGTTATCTTACTGAGCAAACGGCAATCTTCAAACTGTTTTTGAGCTATCAAGTTCCTCACTTGAGGGAACACAGAGGCTCCTAGTCTTGTCACTTCAAAATGTGTGATTACCGTACTTATTCTAGTATAATACAAAAAAATTTAATCCATAAAATCATCCATAAAGTTGGGGGGTAGTACTATACTCGGATCTATATTTTTGCTTATGTATTTTAACTGAAATATCGGCCTCATTCACAAAATGCCTGCGTCCGGAAATGAGACCACGTCGTAAAAATCAGTTGAAGCGAGCTTACCTCTGACACTCCTTCATGCCTCTGAGCGAGGTAGTAACAGATTCAGGCGACATGATGTGAAAAAAAAAAAAGAAAAAAAGGCAGTCCTGCAGCTTAGTAATGATAACGAACTAATAGCATTAATGTGCGACCGGGGCACTCCTGGAACAACAACAAACACACGGTCGGCTGTAATGGCTGCTCTCTACTGGTGTTCTGTAAAAGTTGGTCTACCTGAAAAACGTTTCCCCACCAGATGCATCACTGGCGGGACACAGAGGATGAGATTGTTGTTGAGTGGGATTCTGATGCCTTTATTACAGAGGAGGAATACCAAAAACTTTTTGATGAAACATGATGGTGAGCCTGATTTTGAAGACTTTTATTTCAGCTCCATCCACACTTATTAGAGTCACATAGCTCTGTTTGTTATATCACACCAGTTAACAAATGAGTATTGCTAAATTTCACATTGATAGGTTTTGTTGTAGTTACTGTTATACAATTTGTTGTTGTGTACCTTTTAGTGCATATGTTGTTAAAAAAATAAAAAACTGATACAACAGTCAAATGATCATTTTACTGTATGCAGAAAGACTGCAAAGGCTGAAAAGTCCTAAAGTCCGTATGAAATTGAGGTATTATGAGAATTTAATTTGTTGTGCTTTTTAGGCTAAAAATAAGGGGGGGGGGGTCGTATTATACCTGAGATCTTATTTTACACAAATAAATATGGTAAGTGTCTCTCAACATAGTCATAAAGCAGCTGTGAGTGTCTCAAACTAGTCTCAAACCAATCTCAGTTTAGTTTCATCAAATTCTGGATTGTTAAAACTAAAACATCCCTCCAGGTCTAAAACCCAAGCTGATCACTAACAATAATAATTCAGGAAAAACTGCTCCAAATCAACCTATCTCTACTTCTAAAGTGTACCCCAGATGATCCAATCATAACTGTAGGGAGCAGCTGCCAAGGTGTGCTCAACAAAAGTGGAGTTGGGCAACAAGCACTCAGAATTCAGTGAGATTACAACCGAAAATGTGTCCATTTTCTCACAAAGTTTTGCCAACTACTCTCAAGAGTCACAGCCCCGTGAGACCCTGAAGTAGCTGCAGTCAGAAGTCCTGTTCACACAGTGCTTGTGCCTTATTGGTGTAAAAAAAAGTGTCCTTGTGAAGCCGCCGTGTGTTAATTCACACGTCAAACAGAAGCAACTCAACTCCGTGTTGGCATGTGTTTGTTGCTTAAATACACCAAGCTGGTCCAGAGGAAGCAGCTGACAACAGTGTAGTGCTAGATGCAACAAACTCCACTTCACAAATTTATAGCAGTTTGGCCCCACAGTTGAGGTGAAACAACAGAGGATTAACTTCGACACCGAAGCACAACAAAGGTGTAATAAGCCCAGCTTTAGAGGGTATATATGAAAATGGTTGTAAGAGTGCACAGACATACGGCTGGTCCATCATTAAGTTATTATGTAAATTATATGTTAACTATCATATAAATACATGTCTGGAAACAGAAAGAACTAGAAGCACTCGGAGAGCGCAAACCTCCGCCAAGGTCGTATGTGTGTGTGTTTGTTTTGTATGTGATTTATTACATTTTTAGTCATATGTGTGTTTGTGTACAAGCGCTTTACAATGACTAAACACGCAATAAATTACATGCAACAGGAGTGGAACAGCATCAGAAAAAAGAAAACATTTAGCTGTAAAAAACAGAATAGACATAATTGTTTAAGTAAACTTTAGCACTATCTATTGGATAACAGACCTGGGGGGTGATGAGTTAGCTAGCTTACCTTTCCGATATAGGTGGGGGAAAAACGTAAACACAAAATACAAAATTGTTAGGACGCGCAGGCCGATGTATTATGAAAATGATCTGTTGTTACATTAAAGTAACTTCAAACAGTAAGTTTGTCGATTTAAAAACAATTTGGTCTAAAGTTTTATTTCCATGCGCATTCATGATTGGTGTTCTTCACCGCTTCAGGCAATCCTATTGGATGTCTACAGTCGGGGGGATGACCCATCTACGAATGACCTGAAGTGATTGGAAGTCTACGGTCAGCTTCCTTGAAGCTGATTGGCTGTTCCTGGGTCCGGATCGTGACCCAGATCATCACCAAAATCTAACGGTGTGTTCTTTTGGCCAATACTCACTTGTGGTGAAAATTTCATGAAAATCCATCCATAAGTTTTTGAGTAATTTTGTCCACAGACAGACAGACGGACGTACGCGACCAAAAACATTACCTCCTCCCTTGGCAGAGGTAAAAATGATATATTCAACATGGTCATCAAAACGAAGTACAACTCTTGCACTACAACTGAATTCCTCACCTTGCAGTGTTTGGAGACACTGTCCTGTCTTGATGTCCCAGATCTTGACAGTGGAGTCTGCGTTGCCTGAGACGAGAATGTTGTCTTTGAGCTCCATACCGCTGGTGAGGGACTGATGTCCCGTTAACGTGTGGATGCAGTTCCCCGTCTCCACGTCCCAGACTCGTATAGACGTATCCAGAGAGCCACTCACCACATGGATCCCATCGAACTGCAGACAGAAAGGATGAGGTCTCACAGGCTAATATGTAAAACGTCAGCTCGAGACCACTGCAGGTGTCACCCTAACTTGCAGCTGATTGTGAAAACATCTTACTGACGCAGCACTTCCACTTATAAACTTTAGATTAAACTCATTGAAATTGATTCATTTTATTGATCTGAGGGAGCTCATCTTTTTTGTCCTAACACCTCCAGTAGGAGAGCACCAACACTTTTTAAAAGCCTAACAAAGAAGAGGTGTGCAAAAATCAATCAATCAGCACCGTGAGCAGCCTCCTCTGTAGCGTAAGTGCTTTGTCATTACACAGCGTGGACAGAGGACATCTTAAAGGACACCGTTCTTTTATTTATTTATTTTTTGTTACTAAAATTAACCACAATAACACACATTTGGAATACACAAATTAAAACAACTAAAATGGCAGACTCGACCTGAGCTAAATTAATAAAAACTACAAGAGATCCTGGGTTCAAACTGCCTATTTTCAGGAGTTCACATGGATCTGCTCACCTGTAAAGAGTACACTCTGTTGGTGTGGCCCTGCAGCGTGTGCAGGCAGGTTTCCGTTTCTGGATCCCAAACTTTGACCATGAAGTCGTAGGCACCGCTGACCACCCGGCGGCCGTCATACTGGACGCAGCGCACTGCCGCCACGTGGCCCATGAGGACATGTAAACACTGACCGGTCTCGATGTCCCAGACGCGAAGCGTGGCGTCGCGGGATCCGCTGACCACCCTGAGAGCAAACGCCACACAAACACGACGTCAGATATCATCAAACCAACATGACTTAAAAAAAATGTCAGCCAGGAATTGATTTAAATAGATGTGTCTGTGCAAAGGTTTTGGTTTTCTACCTGAGCATTAAATTCAAAAGTAGCATACAGGGACAGCAGTGCTGACAGAGAAGTTGGCTGTAAACAGCATATCATACATGTTCACACTTGAATGTACAGAAACTGCTGTCTACATCAAACTGCTGCCTCAAGCCACGTCTCCACAAAAGATGGACAGATTATTATAGGTTTCAGAAAACTCCCTCTTAAAAGTGACTTCTCAAGTTTTACATGTTTTCCGTTCGTTGGAGGTTAGAAAGAAATAAGTATTGAATCTGTCGCTGCGTTATTTGCCTTCCAGTAGGTTCAGTGCAGACTTGAACACAGAGGTTTCTATAGTATCAAAAAACCTCGTCCACAGACCACTTAGATAAAATATATTTTAAAAATCCTTGCAGCCGTACAGAGCAAATACTCTTCTTTTTTTAGCAAATGCCTCACAGCGCTTCATAGATGGAAATCACTGATATGTTATTCACTGTCTGCAGCTTGCAGCCTTTCCACACAGTGAGTAATCAAATGCTACACAAAAACCTTGGTTGGCCCCAAGGCAAAAAGAGCACTTTTGAGTCTCCAGAGTGTGATACTGAGTGAATGAGTGAGCTGCAGTTCACTTAAGACTGCTCACAGGGTCTATTTAATCACTATGAAACCACATGCTGGCTTCTATAGATATAGATAAATATGGTCCTCCTTTAATGCTGTGGTTGCTCTTTTTGCCTGATTAGGATGCATGTTATGAACCATGGGTAACGACAACAACATGACTCAAGATTTACTCCTTTTTAATGACAAAGTTTTTGGTTTTACTCTTCGGTTTTATACAAATTATGAAAACTGATGTAAACTGTGCAAGAATTTTGTCTTACTTTAAGAGTTTGTGTTAAATAGATGCAGTTGGTAACTTTATAAAAATTTGAGAGGTTTGTTTTGAATCCCTTTAGCCTTTGGGAACCTTTTTAAAATCACATTAAAAGACATAAAAAAAGCTCACTGTTTAATTCTAACTGGGCTAGAAAATTCAAGCTTTATTTTTATTATTAAAATGTTTACCTGCTGCTGGAGCTTCCATCAAATCGTTGTTACATAACAACCAACTGTGGACTTAAAGCTTTCACATGAGCTTAATGTCACTCAGTAACAGGACTGCTCCATACCTTTTCTCATGTAGGTGCATGCAGCGCACTGTTGAGGTATGCCCGTAGAGGGTGTGGATACATTCTCCCGTCTCTGCATTCCAGACCTTGAGGGTGCGATCCGTGGAGCCGCTGATGATGATGTTGTCTCGCATCTGAGACGACCACACGCCCCCCGTGTGGCCCACCAACGTCCGCAGACACTGCAACACCACAGAGAGGAGAGGGAACCGGCGTCATCCTCCCCCGCTTCTTTGAATGTTAGCTTCAAAGATTTTCGGGGTGATTACATTTATACGTATTCAGTTGTTGGAGCTCGAAATCTCATTTGGGATTTTGTTCCCGTATAACCTCATGCTGCCTCCAGGCGGTGGGGGCGGGGGAAGTGAAATTAAAATGTATGCGAACTTATATTGGTAGGAAAAAGAAAAGCTCACACATCCTCGCTTCAGCACCGGAGCAGAATATCTCTCAGATCCCTCCACGAGCCTTTTTTTTAATACAAGCCTTTTTTTTAAATAATTGCTTTTACTTATCTGTTAGAAATGCGGCCAATTCATTCTTGCTGTTGAATAGGGGGGTTGACAGCCATACTCAATAAAACGCATCCATTCATTCTCATTAGGGATGGTAGATTAGCTATTGATTATAGCAGTTATGGAAATCTTTCTGATCAATTGAATTTGCGTCTCCACAGTTTGTCCCGATTTAATTATCCTAAATGCATTAAACTGAAATCCTCTGGGGGTGGGGAGCAGACACTGGCAGCAGCTGCGAGTTGTGTTAGGTTCAGAGTGAAGCGTGTCGTTTTAAGTGTACAACGTGTGACCTCTGACTGCAGCAGATAAGCGAGTGGCGGTGGCACAGGGAGGAAAGGTTTTTACTGCAACTGGTGAAGAGATGAGGCTGCAGTTTGACAAATGTCATCCATCTTATGATTAAAAAAACAAAACAGAAAAACATGACAAAATATCATGATTTATTACTCGAAATGTCGAAATGTGACATTATCTCTGGGGAAAAAAAGTCCCAATTTAAGTTTGTTATGAATAAAGCCTATCCTATCCACTCGACAACAGTTGCGCTGAACATATAAAAAAATCCAAATTCTTCTTTCTGAATCAAGGACTTAGAAGAGATCTCCAAGAACAAGACTCAGAGTGATTAAAGCCTACTCAAACACTGCGTGGGAAGAGAGAATCTCTGGAATGAGGGGCTTAAGTATCTTTATCTGTCTGTGCAACAAATATAAAATAAGCTCCTCTCTGAGAATGAAGGAAGATTATTCAACCTGTGAAAGCCTATTTTGAACACAAGGCTTTTCATCTAATATTTTAAATTTACATAAAATATTTTCTTTGTTTAAAACACAAGAACAAAAAAGGGGAAGGTTCCAGTTTAAAAACCAAACAGACTGACACCATTAAGTGCTGCACGTTTTCCTGTAAATTGAAAAACCCACCTTTCTTGACCCTGACCGGAAATATCATGAAACGAGGTTCAACAGGGCCAAATATGCACCGAGATCAAACTTTCCAAAGGTTAAACCCAACAGCCACAGGTAAAGGCATCAGATAATCACAGACTAAAACCCCGTAATTAAAAGATTGTTGTGGCCACAGTCACATCTACACACCTGATTATTTGAAACAGGAAAAACAGGAAAAGGAGGTTACGAATGTTACATGATCGTTTCGGTTAAATACGCTGGGAGCTAAAGTAACCGGAACTTTAATAACATGTTCTAAGATGTAAAAACTAATGACATGGTTTTTTTTAAATTTACAAAATTAGAATAACCTAAAATGTTCACTAGATTGTCCTCAATCTGAAATTTTTTTAAAACAAAACACAGTCGCTAACTATACACAATGCTGGTATTATTACTGTGTTTGCAACAATTAGCACTGTGTTAGTGATTCTGCACTGGTAGGTAAGTCTATTCCTGTTTTTTCCATCTCTTGCATCATCATGACAGATAGATACACAGCTCATCTAACAGATCGCCTGCTTCAGATGCTCTGTCTTACAGGATCTACTGAACTGTTGGAGATTTTATTTGATCAAATGATAAATCCATTTTTCCCCACAGCAAGGCTAAAGTGACATCTGAATTCCAAAAGTCTGGAATAAAGAATAATAGTACGGTCCAATTAAATTAATTGGGTAGTATGTGTCGAATGCATAGCTTCAGAATGCCCTACATTATTCAGACTACAGAAAAAGGAAAACAGCAACAAAGAACTCATATTCTCAGCCACAGGAATGAATTAAATCAACTATGCTGTAATCTTTTCTGTCTTATCATATGGCCTCAGAAACAAATCTGTTTTCTTCAAAGCTTTCATTAAGTGTTAACTGTTCGGCGGTTTGTGATTTGGTGGTTAAGGACAGAAAGAGACGTGCCCTTTCTGATGAAAACTGAACATCAGCTTCAGTGTGGCATTTTGACGGAACCTAAGCCCGAGTTAACAAAGTGAACTCATTGTATTCAGTCATGTGTTTAAACATTAGACGTCTAATGAAAGTGGTACTATTGAACGAGTCTCTGCCTCATTAAATGCTTAAATCGCAGATATTACAAGTGGCTGCTGGGCTGCTCCTATTTTTCAGTCGAAAAAATAAATGTCCACACACAAGAGATTTTGGTACATTTTTATCATCGCTCTTTAGAGTACTTTTGTTAGGGATTGGGGGATGAGGTATTATACTCAATGCTTGAGGACCAATTAATGTAAAAATGCAGAGAAAAGGACAATTGATCCGATACTAGGACTGGTAGATTACTGCTTAAAGGACCAAAAGTATCCTGGCCAAACTAAGTCTTTAGTTCTACCTGGTTTATTGTAGCTCAGATCGTTTGAAATGGCGTTATATGTTTAATTACACATGATACCATTATGCCCAACTCTAAGTGGGACCAAGATGAAGTGGACTGTTGCCATCTTAAAACAACCATTATCTCAAAAGTTTAATAGGAATCTATAAGAAAACCATTTTATACACTACCAATTTCCAGCTACACTGTTTTTCCTGCAGAATTTTAATGCCATTCATGCAGGCTGCAATAGAATGGCTACAGCTAGCTGCTAATGCTCCTGTTATGTAAAAATGATGGGTAAAGTGAGCAGTGTCCAAATTTTCTCTACAGAACTCCACTTCAAAATGATTCAAACTCTTGTTTTAAATTAAAATAATGGGAAACCTGCTGCTTGTACAAGGCCAACACACACCTGTAATATAAATAGGCTTAAACACACTTTGTGTTTCACAGCTTGAAGCGATCACACAAACAAAGACGAATCATTTTCACGCATCTGTTCCTAAAAATTAAATTACAGGAATACTAACAGCAGTATTCTTTTCCCTATCTTTTATTATTCTGTTTATAGTTACAAAAGATTCAAATCTCTGGGGCTTGTTGATTAACAGGACTGAGTAAAGCGTGTACTGATGCAGCTCTACAGCATCTGGCGGTGGAAGTCTCTCCCCGGACACGGCGGCAATCTACAGGTCTGCCATCTTAAATGTGTATGACAGCCGAGGCTGCCGCTGACAGGTACCAACCAAGGACGCACACGCCCGCATACAAAGTTAAACACAAGGGAGCCCCCTTTGAAGCAGAGATCTGTGCACCTGTTCGTGTGTTCGGGTAGAAGACTGACAGATTGTGCTAAAGCTGGAGACGCACGAAGAAAAAAGGTTCAGTTGCTTAAAAACATAACCTTACAGCATGGTCTAAACAAGAACTTCTGCAGTGGAAAAACCCATTAATTTTTATTTTGTTTTGATTTTCCAAACTACAAATCAGAACAGTTTATCAGTCAGTTTTATGCCACTATTCTCCGGTTTGCTGAGTGCAATAATCTCTCCTTTTAGGACCAAAATTTTAAATTAGAGGCCTCCCTTTTTCCAGAGGTGTAAAGCATTTATATCAAATGGGTTCTTAAAGTACTAATCCCTGCCTGCCTCACAGCATGGATTCAATTCACTGTGTTTAATATAAAGCAAAGACAGGGCAAGTGAAGCAGCAAGGAAAGATTATCACATCTGTTTTGGTGGTAGATAAAGTTTTGGCTTCATCGATGAACATTAGTTAAAAATAAGACGCAGCATTTATGTCATGATTTACTGATCCTAAAGAGGAGACAGCTTTCTGAAAGATTTGTTAAACTGCTAATAAAAACATCTGTTATGAGCTTGTCCTCATCATATCTGATGCAGTATTTAGAGTCGAGTTGGGAACACGGTGTGATGGCGCTAAAACGGGAACACTTTGAAAGATTTAGCAGCACTTGATTTTCACCTCATCACAAGGGGAATCTCTCTGAGCGAAACACTACGTTTCTGAGGAACAAGAGGGAGGGCTAGTATAGTCCTGACTCGGATAATATTTGCCCAAGACATGAAAAACATGTTATCCCATTCTGTTAATTTCATTGCAGAGAGTACAAGCAGCAGGAGCCGATTTGAAAAGAAAATTAAACATTAAAATTTCGAATTTCAAGTCCTCATCTGTGATGATCACCATGCTGCTATCTGTTATTGATCCAATCTTGAGGAGGGATTCAGCCTCGGTGTTAGCTGCAGAGCTTTGTTGAAGTTGGGTGGTTAATTAGAGATAAAAGGTGCACCAACTTTAAATGGATCGATGTTAAAACAATTTAATATGTTCGTTTGAATTCTGGCACTTCAAACTATAAGGAGGAAAAGGAATATTTTGGCCAGGAGCTCTGGAAAACAAGAGGCACGTCAAACCGTTTAACCCATCAATATCACTGATAACCGATTTCCACGCCGGGATCTAATCAGGACAAACTATCAGATGAAACGTCCTACAGGAGCTGGCTTAGACTAACTAATGCTGACAACAAAAAGAACATTTAAATACAAGAGCTGCTAACCTCATTGTATTTTTATTTAGGCTTTACCCGCATCAACAATCTGTTCATTGAAATGGTTGACTCGGCTTAATTGGCTGCTCCTCCACAGCAAAAGGTTTCTCCTCAGCACGGAGAGCTCACAGGAGGAGGATGTTTGCGCTCTGATTACTGCACCCAAACAAACGGATTTTGGCTCATCTCATCCCTCCTGACATCTGTAAACAAACAATCTCGAGGCAGTTGAGCAAGAAAACACCTACAAAGAGCCCACCCCTCCCTCTCTTTGACATTAGTCTGAACTGAATGCAGCAGGTTTCAAGCAAAAAGCTGCAGAACCTGCTGGTGATGTGACTCACTGCAGACACCTGCCCCCGACTTGACTGTAACTATTAGTCTTTGGGTGAAGTGGAGCCAAACCGAGAGTCAATGCCTATTGAACGACCTTGGAGAGATCGGCTCAGATTAGCAAACGCTGTGACTGATATGCATGAAATTAAAGGCGGGCCCAGAGCCAAGTTTGCTTTATGTAAGAAAGCAGCTTCGCTTCAATGAAAAGAAAAAAAAATGGGTGTAATATATTCAAAAACACAAGTGCAGCACAGTTATGCACTGTAAATGTCTGAGCACTTTTCTTTAATTTTATTATTTTTTTCGAAGATAGAAAAGCAAATTCAAATCAACCTTTAAAATGGAACAAACTAAAAAATACAGTAAGCATTCAATATGTGAATAGAGAGCTACTTAACAACTGACTGGAAATGGTCCAAACCATGAGGCATGACCTGCCACGTGATCCGCAACAATCTGAACGTCTCTCCATCGTAGTACTAAATCTGCCTTTGTTTTAATATACAGAGCGACAGAAAAAGAGGTCTGTGCAGCTGCTCCAGATTCAGTTATGAACACTAACACTATCTGCAGACAAGTAACAACTCTGATAAATTATGAGAGCTGAAAAAAAACTTTGCTACAAGACTGTAGGAGAAACAAAAAGATTTTTGATCAGGGTACCGAGGAGTTAGGTGCTTAAAGTGCAGCAGTTACAGTTATATCTCAGGAAATCTACAGTGTTAAAACACAAAAAAACAAAACAAAACAAAAAAACCTTCACTTTTAAATCAATACAAAATTCAATATAAACTCAAAATACTTAAAGGGATCCATGATTAGTTGTAACGTTAGACTTTATTTAATAAACATATATTTTTAACTGTAAAATAAAGACTGTAAAAATACTGTAGGAAGTTCAGTTTTTATAATTTTTAAACTAAAAGTTTAAAAAAATATTACATGGACGGTGCCATTTTATTTATACACAAAGCATTCTGGGTAAATGATGATCTGGAAAGGTCCTCGGTGCGAGGCTGCTAGCGAGCTATGTCCACCCTGAAGATTAATCTTGGACAATATCTGACGATCAACTCTTTTAAATGAAACCAGAGAGCGTTGACAGAGAGGAGAAGGTAGAAATGACTCAGCCTGTAGCTGAAAATATAGATGGAGGACAACAGAGCTGCTTCATTGAAGAAGAACCTCAGCTTAGCCTGTTAGCTTTAGGGTTAGCCCCAACACTATCACCATATATATGTATTAGCTCAGCGCTACACATTCTCTTCTCATCACTGAGGTCCTCCATCCACATGACAGAGAGGGGAACGCAAAAATGACTCAGTCTGCAACTGAAAATATGGATGGAGGACCTCAGTTTAGCTTTTTTGTCACGCTAGCACTGAGCTAATACATATAAGGCAATATAGCGTCAGTGCTAGCGCGAAGACTAACAGGCTAACCTTTACATCTCAGTCACTTTTGCAGTGTGTTGTTATTTACATTGAGTGCTTTACTTATTTGTGAGGGTGACAGAGCTGTAGCACTTGTGCTGCAGGCTGGGTCACCTCCTGCAGGAGTATCAATATATATATTTTTTCCAGAATAACCACTCAGCTACAAAATAACCACCTGTAGACCACTTTTTGTGCCTTTCCTGTCCAGCTTGGGGAGAACCGACATTATTATCTAGAAGTTGTTTAGGCTCAGCTTTGATCCCACAGAGACATTTTAAACATCTGTCAGCAGGTTCTGTGGCATAGCACTCACTGCCTTTTTGCGCACAGACTCCATCCCACTGGTTGATGAAATCTATAAAAACACGATTTCTTTTGAAGCGTGCGGACAGCATCGCTGACCTCGACAAAGAACCTGATGCGCCTAACAATGTGGGCACTAAAAGCACTCCGAAAACTAAATGGCTGAGCAGCAGGATTTCCTCCAAATGATTAGAAATTTTAAAGAGCCACACTGACTAGGTTTTAAAACTCTGGTGTATCTCCCTTCAGAGTTAAATCTGACCACCAGGACGAGTCATCGGTCCAAGGTTGAGAACAAGCACCTGATATGAACCCTTCTACAGCGAAATTAGCCTGATCTCTGTCATTACCTTTCCGGTGATGGCTGACCAGACTTTCAGCGTGTTGTCGTCAGAGCCGCTGACGATGCGGTTTCCACAGAACTGGAGGCAGGTGATCACATGGTCGTCGTGTCCTTTCAGCACCTTGACACAAGACAGATAAGCAGGGGAAGCAATGAGGAGGGACATAAACTGGAAAAAGATGCAGGGATGACAAAGCGAACGACGCAAACTGTCTCTGGGGCTTTCTCAATCAAAGCGGAAAATGAGATAAGAGGAAAATGTCAAAAAGTGCTGCAGGTGTACAAAGATGTTTCAGGAGAGCTGTTTGCATCTGTGTTTATGTGCTGCCTCTGCTAGTGGGTCACATAAATGCAAGCTCAGCAAATGACAGAACTTGCTGCATATGCAAAGGAGTACAAAGACCACAGGGAGCTAATTTATGCCCTTAAATGACCTGCAGCTTTTTTTAAAGCAGCTTTCAAGGTCCATTGAAGACCTGCTTTAACATGCTGCTCGTGTTTTTTTTTCATTATTTTTTTTACTTCAGAACTAAGAACAGAAACTTTAGATTGAAAAAGACCACCCTTTGGCCCAACTCTATTATTATTTCACAAGACTACAGCAGACGTGACTTATCACTATCTTTCTATCAAGTCTGCAATTCAGACCTCTTCTTGAACTGCCATTCTTTGACTCAAAGCCATTTGATATCAGCTCTTCAAGATCTACTAACCTGTGGGGAATTCAGGTTCGCAGTGGGGGTTTAAAAAAAACTACCTTGGGTGATTTAAGGTCCCCTCTCCTCCAGTTAGTGTCTATTCTGTGTTGCCTGATGTAGGCACTCTTCCAGGGGCTGTGAGTGAAGCCGGGCTTGACAATTTTCCTTTTCTTCAAAGATAGAGGCTCATCAATACCTGTTAGGAGAGAGAGCGAGAGTAGCCAAGTAGCTCTTATTTCCTGCAAAGATTATTTATTTCGAAGCACATGTGAATTCATCACTGATCCCAGCTTGGTGTCTCTTAAAAGGTTTAAGAACTCACCTTCTTCCCTGCATTTCTCCCTCCACAGCAAGTTGTCCTCTGCCAGGATGCGCCAGTAGCGACATGTCTGTGCCGCTTGGAGGAGGTCCTTCGGTTCCAGGAATGACAGCACATACAAAGCCAGCTGATGACAGACAAAAAAAGAAGAACATGTAACGAATGTACAGGACTGTGCCAAAGTTTTAATCTACCTTTCATTTCTATATATTTTGCATCCAAGGAGCTGACCTTTCTTGTAATCTATTAAAGTGGTCTTGATCAATAGTTCTGAAAGTCTTTCAGTCTTTTTCTTTCTCTTTTTAATTGGCTGTTTTTTTTTACTAATTTTCTGTCCAATCTTTAAGCCAGACCAGGATAGCATATTGCACAGTAGGTGTTTAGAAAATGAGAAAAAATAAATAAATAAATAAAAAGAGGGGAACAGCAGACAAACATTATGTGAAAGTCTTTAAGAAATAGAAAAATATCCAGCAAAGATCTAAAACAGGACTTGAGAGAAGCATCATCTGTCAGTTTATCATCAACAGTAGGACTGTAAGATTTGAGTTCTTTAAGAATCATTTTGTTGATACTAAAATACTACTTTACTGTATTATTTCATATATTATTTTGAAAATTCAACTAAAGCAATAAGAACAAAGTGTGTCTTTGTGAGCAGTTGCTGCTCCCAAAATTCCTAAATATCCCATTTACAATTAGTTTTTTGCTAAGTTGCAGGTTATTTGTCGACAAACTGGTTCATCCCTTGAGTTTAGGAGTTTTAAGAGAAAAAAAAAGTTCTGGCTGCAGGGAAGCAAACACAAATAAACCAGTATATTAAAAACAGACAAAATTTGCACAATATTATCAATCAAACTTCAGTTGTGATCATAACACAATGAATCAAATCATAGATTTGTATCGAGTTTGCAACAATCACTGTCAGCTTCAGTAACTTCAGCAAGATCAAATCTGCTTTGTACGGTTTGATTAATCTGTATTAAACTGATAAAGATCCACATCACAGAGGAGACACCATAAACATGGAGTAAAATGTCAGATTTATTCTGACATTTTAAAACACAATGCCTTGTTAAGAAAATGAATTCTCGTTTTTAGGTTCAGACGTACAGTAATTTCTTGGCAACAGTCAGCTAGAGGCCACTGGAACTAAACAAAAGAAAAAATAAATCAATTAGAGCTGATAATTTCAGAGTGTTGAGCAACTAATTAAAAGGTGAAATGGTTATAAAGTGCGTAGTACTTTCCATAATTTCCTTTCCCTTTGCTGAGTTTTTCCCCCCTCGAGCACATGGTTCTTGGCAATTAGATGTTTCTCCACAGCCTACATTTTTCAGCACATTGTTATACTTATCTCTTACTTTGTTAAATACCATATAACTTACTTTTGCGCATGACCAGCATTGAACGGGTCAAAACGTTTTTAAAATCAGAATGTAGGCTTTGAAGTCGTTTTGTTATCACAATCTTTAGTCTGAGTCAGAAAATGAATACACAGATAGATTTTACAGTTTCCAGGTATCAATGATCATAGCTTTTCTTTGTTTTTTTTTAGCTGGTAGAGCTGAAAAGACACAAAACAATCAAAAAATAACAATGCAGTTGATTAATGAGAACAAACAAAAGGGGAGAAAAGTGAATAAAGAAAAAGAGAAGCCATATCCTGACGTGAGCACACACGAGGCAATTTGTATCCTCATCATTGACACTATCGTGTTGCACCTTATTGCCTCACCTTCAGTCCCACCACACCCTCCATCCCATCACCTGAGTGTTAAACATTTGATCCGCTCTACAACACAGAGCTGATACAAAATGTCCTTGCATGGTCTAAAGAGAGGTTCATTACAGATTATTCGGTTTGATTATCATGCATAAACGAACAAAAAGATTGGTTGCGGTTGTTGAAAAAAACGTGAGACACAGGAGCAGACTGCAAACAAGGCTGAGCGTCCTTTTACAGATCTTAGGGTCCAGGGAGGAACTCACCTCTTTGGGCAGCAGGGAGATGAAGTCGCGCTGAAATTGCGGCTCGATCACCTGCATCATATGCTTGACTTGTGTGGGCTCGCAGCTGTCTATCAACTCATCCAGCGCCAGCAGCTTTTCTGGACCAGTCCAGCTCTAAAAACACACGCAGCACATGTATGTACATGGGAATTATTTAAGTGTTTGAGTTTCATGTATGTTGCATTAAACATGGTTATTCTAGAGCAGGGGTCTGCAACCTGTGGCTTTGGGGCCACACTTGGCTCTTTGGTTCCTCTGCAGCAGCTCCTTGAAGCTTTGATCAAAACTAATACATTTTTGTGTTTTACATCCACTACAGCAGTTTTAAGTTTTCCTGTCAATTTGTTTGCAAATATGTGATGAATATTACTACAAGGAACCACGTTGATTAAATCATGCTAGGAGCCTGTTTGCCACTTTAAAAATACAACTTACAAACTCACCGTATGATCTTTCTCTCAAATCTATCAGAATTTTTTTATTCCTTTTAAGACAAGTTGCTGGTATAGTCCTGTTTACTTTTAGTTTATCAAATTTAGTATACTTTATATNCCTGATAATCGTCCTTTCTTTTGTTCTAAAGTTTAAAAATAACAACAAACATAAATTACAGTAATTTTTTGTTTAATAAGGTCACCTCCACTGGCCGGAAAAGTGCCCCCTTCAACAAACTCAAAGTGGCCAACGGGCCACCAGTTGATAATCACAGTTGCAGGGCATTTCATGGCTCCAGACACGTTTTATTATTGATGAGGAGGAGCAGAAATGTCTCTTTAGGTTGCAGACCCCTGTTCTAGAGAATACACAGGGTTAATATTGTCCAAAAAAAAAAAGAATCAGCTACATGTTTTTAGATCACTAGAGTTATGCTGAAAACACGTTTATTTTAAAGCCTTAAACCTTTTAAACTGTGTCAATAATTAAATGTGGAAATTTTCTAACCTAATAAAAAGGTAAATTTTATTTTCTACAGGTTTAAAAAAGTAAATGCTGAGATATTTAGTTAAGAATATAAGAAAGTGTATATTGTGTGCTTGAGTAGACTAATAAAAAAAGACTTTGCAGCAACTATTTCCTAACAAAACTCCATCTAAACAAATAAAAGCCAAAACACAGAGGTTTTTATATTCTATTTGTTTCTCAGTAACAAAATTTTGAGTGTAACAAAACTAACTTTAGCTAACTTTATTTTTATTTACCAAACTTTGTAATAATTTCTCTGCAACAGTGCTGACTGTGTTAGTGTTATCAGTACACAATCATGAGGACAATTTGAATTACACAGCAGCGAAAGCTCCCTGCAGCGTCTGCAGTTTTTCCTTTCTGTATTTACTCTGCAATTTAGTTTTACAAACTCTGAGAATGATAAAGTGTCAATCCAGTACTCTGGCGGAAATGTTTCCGCCAGCAGCATACCCACTGCTCGCTCACTCCTCCGCACTGCCACACCCAAACGGTAAACGTGTAAAAGAGAATGGAAAAACAGGACGGTGGTGTTACAGGATTGTTCCAGTTCGCCACCTTCTTTGACTGTAGCGACTCAGAAACCTCCCGTCTTGCTCAAGTGTGGCTTTCAGTGAGACTATACACAGCAGCAGAGTTGCGCCAGGCGTCTGTGTATTTCAGCCAACACATCAAGTGGGGAAAAGTAGAATATCAGAAACCGGCCTTTAGTGGAACTCTGAGGGACAATTTCTTCAGCTCTGACATTTAGTTGTTAGACAGTCGCTGCTGAATAGTTGCTCTGAACTCTTTACTGAACCAACCAGCTGTAGTTGTTTTGCTCTGAGGTACGCTGAACTAACACTGATTACAGGCCAGGATGGAGGACGGAAAATCTGGCACACCACCTGTAATTTGGCAGCTAAAAGGTGTAGCCAGAGGTGCTGGTTCTGGAGGTAATGAGGAGGTTCAGAAACCTCCTTCCTAACAAGGGGTTAGCATAACACATACCTGTTGCATCAACTTTCTGCTAGCCATTTCAAAAGTTCAAACAGAATCTGCAACACCTCGGGTTCACCGTTATTAATCTGAGACGAGAACTTTTTGCCTCGTAAAGCTTTCAGCTTTTTGTTTGTTGCGCAGTCGAGCAAAGCTTCACCTTTTTTTTTTTTTTTTTGCAGATCGCTGGATGCAACTTTTACGTTTATTCATCCATTTATCACCATATAAAACTGAAAAATAAATAGTTTTATTTTATGATTTTACTATTTCCATTAGGATTTTCTTTATTTTCTTTAACTTTGGGAACACATTAAAGAAGGCACACTATTAACAAAACTAACCTTTCCTCTTTATTGAGAGCAGGTATTTAAATTAAACAATCACATTTTTGTGCAATGTATAATCATAATTATCTAATTTAGTGAGTTATTCAGGTTTCTTACATCACAAACCCAGATCAGAGTAGATTTTTTTCCAGCCCTCCCACCTACCTTTGTCTCTGCTTGACCTTTATCTAATGTAGTCCACCCCTTAGAAGGCACACCCCATAGAATATCAAAGTGAGGTGGGAGGGCGCAGTAAATAACTCTTACCTACTAAAATCGACCGCTCTGAACAGAGCTGCTTTAACAGAAATTAAAAAGGAGGGGCTGTGCTTCATCCTTAGCAGTCTAGACTCAGATTATAATGAGCAGGATTCACAGAGTTAGACTTTTTTTAGACTGAACAGGTTAAAAACAAGACCCAAAAAGAATATAAAGCTATCTGTGCAACACTGGGGGAGACTAAATTCAAATTTTCTGCACTCCTAGAGACTCCAAGTGCACAACAAAACATATTTAACAGCTAAAAAAGTGGATTATGAATATGTCCCCTTTAATTCTCAAAGATGAAATTAAGTCCCAACAATTCTGTTACTAAAATTCAAAGGCAGCTTTGGTATAAATACAGTAGCACACCCGCAGAGAATGAAAGCTTGAGATTCAGCTGCCTAGGAAGTAAGAACAAAGACTGCAGCTGGTCAGGCCTTGTGACTAATAAATGTAAAATAAACACTGAGGTGTCACAGGTTCAGTCAGTCATCTAAATACAATAGATTTAACCTCTCTTAGGTAATGAAATTCATGGCAACTCAAATGAAAATTAGAATGTATTAAAAAAAATCAATTATGCTAAATTTTCTCACTACATATATCCACGCAGGAATAGTTTGTCTATATTTAATGATCCCAGAGGACAGCCTTTAATAAAAGTTGTGGTTCTGATCAGAACTTGTGAGATACTTAGTTCAACGAATCAAATATGCTACAGTCAGTGCCCATGTTAATCTGGTGAACCCAAAAATTTAAAAAAGGAATCAATTCGCTCGGAGACTAAATGAACAGTGATTGGACAGACAGCAGCTTCTTGATGAGCTGAAACTCGAGAGCTCAGCATCACTCAAAAAAAAAAAAAAAAAATTTAAAATAGACCATTAACTCTGGACCGCTAACCTGAAATGTTCGGAGCCATTCCTGAAGACCTGTGGGTGGCTGGATGGAGGTGATTCGTCGCCTCTGTTGCCCCTGACCATTGGCTGTTCTGATGTGGCCAAATGTGGTGGGTGTGGCTGGACACGGGACAATTCCTGTTGGGCTGCAAATTTACAGGTAAAAAGCACAACATTTAGAGAAATCTACACTGATACAGTATAAGGCTTGTTTGAGGCACATTTTAACCAGTAAAATAATAAAAAAAGAAACGTGACAGTTTCTCAGGTTGCTTTACCACCACTTCTGTTAATATTTTAACACAATTTACATTGAATGAAATCATTTAACTAAACATTTCAATATGCAGTTTGAGACAAGCACTTTTTTGTCAGTGGTTTGACTGAGTTTGTTTTCTGGCAAATTAAAATGAACATTTTACTGTGTAAAAAACTAATTACTTTTCTTCTGAGTCTACAAAAAGATTAAAAATATATTGATGGGTAAAATCAATGTATTTATGCAAAGTAACTAAAAGAAAACCATAAAACACCAACAATTACTTTTACATGATAAAGGCTAAAACAAAACAAAAAACTATACAGAACGCAAAAATATTGAATCGATAATTCCTTAAGACTGTTATAGTAAAACATAAATGTAATAAAAAATTATTTAACCAACAATCATTTTTACGGGTATGTTCTGTTTAAGTAGCAAATGTAGATTATTGAATAAAACTTCAGATTGCCATCGCACTGATTTCTGTGAAACAGGCCTTCAAAAGGCACTCGTTACTTTCAAAATGTTAGGGCAGCTGGAGAACTTATTCTGCGAGTCCTCTCACTGTTTTGGGCTTTGCCTGCTGACGGCAAAATGGGGAGCTGGGGGTCGATTTCATTATTGATTCATTTTTAATGGGAGAGGAAGCTGAGAAGGGGCCAGTTACGTGGCAACGTTTACACTTAAGTGGCTGTGTTCGGTTTGAATTTTAATGTAGCTGCATGTGAACACACACACATTAAATATTCAGTGGAAGAGAAACATCTGGGACTGCTGGCTGGATGCTGCAGATACAGTGGGACATGAAGCATCCTTCTGTTTGAGGACACACGCGGCATTGTTGTTCGCGCCACTTGATCGTTTTAATTTATTTCAATGGCAGGCTCGTTTTTTAGCATGTGTGGCAGATGGGAAACAAAAGTGAAAGGCTACAATCAGAGGATATTGAGTAAAAGTGAAAAGCAGGATGTCTTTCTGTACCTCGAGTACTCTGAACCTTTGCAGGGCTTTTTTCCTGAAGGGAAAGATCGGACCTCGGGGCCATGGTCCAACTTTCTCTTCATCTGAGGGAGGACAAAACGGATAAATATTAGAATGCAACAAAAATACAGAAGTCTTTTAGAACAAAATCCATAAAACCTTGCCTTTCCCTTTTATCTGGAGACAAATTTAATTTACTATTAAGTTGCCAGTGGTTGAAAAACAAATTTAAGCAGAACAAGGATCAGGGAAGCTTTTAAGGACAAAGGCAGAGGCGTAAAATTAGTGTTGCACTTTACATATTTTGTTCACATTAAGTCTAACATTTAGCATATTCAAAAACAAGATGCACATGTTAGGAGCTTCTATATACAAAAAAAATCCACTAGCAAGATTGTTATCAGTGTGTTATATAACAAAGTATGACGATATGACCCAAAGGTAATTAAAAAAAATTTAAACAGTTCAATATCGTGAGATAAGAGCACGCAAAGTAGATAATCGTTTTACAGTACTGCTGTACTTTGTTTGTGTTCCATCTTGAACAAGATAACCACAGGAACAGTTATCCCGGGGCAACCAGACACACAATAATATCCAGAAGCAAACACATTCACACCCAAATTCCAAGGGTACGGCATGTTCACACACAATCACCACAAAATATGGCAAGTCTTGCAGGAGGGTTCGAGGTGCACTCTGTGCCACTGTGATTCATAGCAAACAAACATAAACCAGTCCGTTCTTCGTTACTCTTCATCACCTGCGCCACTCAGTTCCCTGTTACCACCTACCCTACTGCGCAAACAAAAGAGTCTGTGTTAGAGGCCGGGCGAACTCATTTTCTTCATCCCATGCCTGCCACTCTCTCTGGCAGGACTTCTCAACACACATGCTAGTGATCACCGTCTCCTCGCTGGGCCGGGATGACTCAACGAGCTGGCTTAACAACTAAAACATTGATTTGTTTTTTTGTTTTTTTATTGTGCCTGGCCAAAATGAGATATACAGCGTGACAATATGGTCTTGTTGTTGAATTAATTAAATCTGGTAAATATTCTCTTTACAACTCACCTAAGGCTGAGCCTCTCATTGGTGTGCGTGACATTTTTTGCACAGAATAATATGGCAAGGCAATTTATTGGGTAAAGTATTTGGAAACTTTTTTTTTGCTGTTACAGTCCAGTCTGCTTTCTGCTTTCCACAACCTGCACAAGAAAATTGTGTATTTCTGCCAGTGTGCAGGATAATTAGATACTGGCTTATAGAATACAGAAGCCAAATTTAGCTTGTTTTCCCCCTTTGAGGCACACAATGCTCTTTTGATGCAGGTTTATTATTGTAGTATTGTTCGCTGTGCAGGGAACCAGCAGTGGACATTTGACTCCATACTGTCTGGCTCTACAGTGGCATGATTACATGTCTACCTCAAGATGTGAGCTTTTTTTTTTGTTTATCACTGTAATTTAGTGAGTGCGTGTCTGAGTGTGTTTGTCCTCTGTGGTTTCAGCTCAATGGGCACACGTGAATGCTGAGAACAGCAAGTTGTGGTGCAAAAAAATCTAGTTGTTTTTTCCCTTGAGAACCTAAAAAAAAAAAAAAAATTCAAAAGGCATCTGTACTCTAGCAATCAATAACAGATTTCTGCCTTAATATTTAGAGGATTAATGACCAATTTCTCAACATCTGACAACCAAAACTTGGGCTTCTACAGGGATATGTACCATTTACCATTTACATGCCACGAAAGTGAAACGGCACCTGAATATTAAACTGTGATCTAACCTAGAATTTGTGATCATTTCTTTGTCATTTTACTCGTGGTTGGTGGTTCTGAAAGGTTCAAAAGAGAGAATAAACACCTAATTGAATTCAAGCAGAATCTGTAGAAACTACAACAGGCAGATGGATGAAGAAAAAAATGAATTTCATACAAATTATTAAAAAGCAAACGTTGGGTTTTTTGAAGAGAGGTAGTGGAGAAAGGTTATGGACAATCAATATGTAGATCTACGGTATATTTGAACATCGTCAACCATCATTCTGAGTTTAATCTGGCCTGGGCCAAAACCAAAGAAGACTTATGTCATCTTAAAATAACAAATTATTATTATTAGTTTTTTTTGTTTGTTTGTTTTTGCCAGTTCATGTTGGGGCTTTTACATGGATTTTTTAGGTTATTTGCAAATGTGAATAATGGTACCTAGTTGTAGCACTACCAGCGAGAAAGTTGTGATTCTGCCAGAATAACTTTGTAATGCACCAATGTACAAATGAAACAGGTGTCTGAATGAACTACTGTAAATATTTTTGAGATTGGAGTTGTTTTAATTTAACAATCCATGTTAGCGCTGGCTTTGATTGGATTAGCCGTTAGCCTGTTAATTTGGTCAGAATTAAACTCTTTCTTCAAGATGAGGCTGTTCAAAGAGCTACCTATAACAGTACTCATTCAAAACCTTTCCACAGAACCCCACTTCAAAAGATCTGAACGATCCTTTTAAGGCTGGACCTGGCTACATTTGAAGATTGTCTAATTAGAAGGAGTTATGTGATATTTACAGAAGTTAAGGCCCATTGCTTAAACCCAAATTGCCTTGTTCTCAAAGCGGTGATCTCACTGCTATGGCAGTTCAGTAGCCAGGGAGAGCCTGGGTGTGTGCATGCATGCAGAGGGGTGTGTGCTTGTGTTTTGTGTGTGTTCCTGAGTGAGAGACAAGAGAAAGAAAGAGGGGGAGTATTGGGTGCCTTTTTTTACTGTGAGTGTGTTTGTGTGTGAGAAAACCTCAAACTAAATGTTGACATGAGAAAGAAGAAGAAGATGTAAGCAGTTTCTTTTTGTGTTTCAGCCAGGCAAAGGGTAATCAGTTTATAAATCACTACAAATGAGTCGACCCTTCTTTCCCCGGGGCTTCCCTTCTCTGTATGTGGCCAAAAGCATGCCAGATGGATATGAAGAAGAAGGTTAACAATATTTTACAGACAGCAATCATTTTTACAGATTGTGTTGATTCATTTCAACACATCTTACTATCAGTCATTTTAAAAATATATAGCTTTAAGCAATTTTCTAATGAGATGCAAAACCTTTGCAACCTTTGAAATGTTTTATTAAGAACTGTCAAGCTGTGAATGTTTTAAAAAACACTTCAGCAGTTGTTGCTTGGGATTTTTTATCTTTTTGCTGTTTTTGTAATCACTACATTTTAAGAATAACACCAAAGAGTATTAAAGTAAATGGGTTAGGAATACATATTATTTCAATGAACCGGGTCAGAATTACAATTTGAGGTTAATTAGCAGCGTTCTGTGAAAAAAATCTCCTTCTACATTGAACATTTTTTAATCAGATGGTACAATGACCATGATTGAGGATATTTTGATACCGACTTACAGCTGGAATGACATTTGTCTGCACTCTTGATTTCCAAACAAGGGACCATCATTATAAGGGTGCCAAAGATTCCTGTAACCATCCTTGAGATCCTACCTCACGCGGTCTGACACAGTGACCCATTATCTGTGTTTTGAGCCTGAGGCGAGAGCACAATGTCAGGGAATAGGCTACACCAACAGGCTGAGGTGGACTGATCACATGTGTGCATCTCAAAGCAGTCACTTTGGTCTGTGCGAGAGAACCGGTGCTGCATAATGTCTAATTATGAAAACCCTGCAAGCTGGAATGCAGAAAAGAGAGAATGAGGGAGAAAGGGGGCTGTTTGTGTGCAGCTATTTTAAGAGTTTGAGTCTGAAAGAACTGAAAATGTTAGAGGAAAATAAGAAAAGGGAGGACCACGGCTGATGTACAGGTGCAGCAGAGAATGGCTTTTCACCAACAGAAAATTCAATAGAAACATAAACATATTTGCTTTTAACACTGCAAAAAACGCCAAGGGACAAACCAAAGAGCATTTTACAAGGAAAAAAAGGTCCTAAATCACAACAGAGGCTTTTATTTACACACCTGAAGTTACAAGAAAAGAACAGAAGGCAAATGGCATCGCCTTGTCAAAACATTTAACGGTGCTCTGATATAACATTAAGGTCCAGGCAATTAAAAAGAGGAGTCTCCGGGGGTCTGCTACACTGCTGTTCATCCTCCGCAGTGGCCGCACAATCTGCCGCGAGAGGCGCGTCAAACAGAATGTGGGCGACCGAGCGAGTCCAGCACTCAGTCATGACACCAAGAAATATAACAATATCAAAAACAGGAGTTGGTGTGCTGGAGGTGACACAGGCAGATAGAATGAAAGCAGAAATCCTACTCACTTTGTAGAAAATCATCTTTAAAGTGCCGTAGAACCCCATCCTTGTAATCCGGTGTGTTGCCCGCCCCCCGCTCCTATTTATTCTGTTTCTCAGTGACAAGCGGTGAAGTCCGAGTAATGAGAATAATACTGATGATGCGGGGATGGGAGATGGCTCTGACAGTGTGAGGGCAGCGTACTCTCAGGTAAATCCGTCTCTGATGTGGACATGCTCGGGAACGTCACTGGACTGGTGTGCATGCGGTAGAATCCCACGGTAAAGAGCGCTCGAAGAGAGAAGAAAAAAATAAAAGAGGAAAAAAAACGCTTCTCCGTTTTGCGTCGACTTCAAAAAGGTGTGGGGGGAAGGGGGTCAAAATTCGACACACAATGATCCCGGAGGCTCGTGCGCCACCGAGCAGCCTCAGCGAGCAGGGAGTGAACAGATGAGAGAGGAAGAGGGTGACACTCAGGCAGAAAGGGAGGAGGAGGAGGAGGAGGAAAAGGAGGAGGAGGAGAGCGTCAGAGCGCAAAGCAGTGCCCTCTCTTCCTCTTCACAGCCTGCACGACGGCTTCTCCACACAGGATCAGATTACAGCCTCCCCGGTGGAGGCGGCAGGAATGGTGCAGTCCTGCATTCAGCAGCAGCAGCAGCACACGGTGCGCGGAGCATCATCTGCGTAACGGCGCACACAGAGGATAGGGTGGGGTACGCATTTGTCGTGTCTTCCGCATCGAAGGTAGACCAAACACTTGTTGCCAAACTAGAAATCATCATCAAGTGCCTCTTTCCATGCAGAATGAACCATTTTCCTAAAAAATCACTGCCTCAGATTAACAGGATGCTTGCAAAAATAAAAAAAATAAAATAAAAATCAAATAAAGTAATGCCAGAGGGGAATACAATCTGTTACCATGCCACACTTTTCATCTTGTGGTCTTTACTTTTCACAATGCAGGTTTCACAAAAAAAGTAGGATTGCTTGTTTTCATAAAATATTAGGACCGACATAATAATATATTAATTATTCTTCTATTATTTAAATTAAATATCAATTAAAAGCAAAAAAATACACAAAAGTTGTATTGCTCTGAATATGTTTAAAACCCTAAAGAATATTTCCTAACCATCATGTGAGGCAAATCTATAATCTATAAATCAAACTCTACTGAAAACAAATTCTTAGAAATTCCATCTTGAAAAATAATTATGACGACGACAATAATGGATTACTTAAAAGTTTTTTAAGAGGGTTGGATTGCAAACGATTTCAGTGAGACTTTGCGGAAAATTTATGAACAATTAATACCTTACCTGGTGCAGATAGCTTTTTGAATAGTTCAGGCAAAGACCACAATCTAATGATGTCTTATAAGATCAATCTCAATAATATTGTATTGGTTTAAACAAATGCATTTTAATAATTTTTACATTATGTTCATTTTTACATCACGGTTATTTTAGCAAAAAAAAAAGATATATTTTTCTCAAACATGCCTAAGATTGTAGTGGATGTGCTACAGCTAGAGCTGCTGCTCCCATTATTTGCAAATTCAAATAACCACAGTATAGCACCAAGCTGTGACTGATGTAAGACTAGTTGGTAAAAAAAAAAATGAAAATTGTGGGAAAACTTTAAGTACATGAATATTCTACTGCAGTCATACTGAACACAGAAATCACAGCCTTTTTGCACCCGCACAACTGGCAAAACTACATTCATGGCCGTGCACATTGTTTTGGTCCCCACCTTGGCTCCCTTTGTTCCTACCTTGGCATTCACTCTTACATATGATTTAATCTACCAGAGTGCATTTCTGAATTGCAGATAGGCAAATCCAAACCAGTTTATTTGATAATAAATATTCATTACCATGAACATTAGCCTCAGATGTTTCTAAATTAAACTATTTCTCCATCTGAGTCTATAAAACCCCTTTAAAAACAGCTCTAAACTATTGGTAAATCTGACTGATATTGACTGACTTAGATCACGTGACCAAAAACATGTGAATCGATTCACGCCTTTTGCACCTGCCCATCTAAAAAGGCCAATATTTACATTTGCATGACTGACTGCACCTGCCCTTCCAGGAACACTCTGTAGTGCTGGTAGCTTTGCATATTTTACTACAGTGAGTAAAATTCAGTACCTCAAGATGGCAGCTTCACTTTAAAAATAAACCAACTCCTACTCTAAGTGAATGCACACTGTCGCAAGCCTCAAGTGTCCTCTCAAGAAGATTATCAAGCAAAACACTGATGGTGACGGTTTTTAGTCACACAAGAGCAACATGTCTGCCATCTAATCAGTTTGGGGAAATTAAAAGCAAGCAAACAAAATTTAGTAATCATTTCATTGAAAACTCGCTGCTGTTTCAGAGAGGAAATGACAAAAAAAACCTCCCGCTGTAGACCACACCATTAGCTTCAAATGACAATAAATATTTGCTTCTACTGACCTCACAAGACATCTGCACTTAAGCACTGAAACAAAGGGCAAAATAAAGGGCCTAAGAAAGGGCTGCATTCAGAGGCGATGAAGCATTGAGATCTGCTTTCAGACACTCCTACCACACCTTTAATCACTGTGCCCTGACATGGTGGGAATGTTTAGAAGAAAATTGGTAAAAATCTACATGTTTGAAAGAGTTTTGCTTCATTTGTGAAAAAGTCTAAACTTAGATACAAAATAAATGAGTTAAAGGGAGAAAAAAATCATCACAATCTTCTTGAGTGGGCACAATGTGTTTGGTTAAACTTCTGCATTTTTAGTCATTTTCTCACCACAATAACACACACACACAGAGAATCAGTGGATGTTACTTCAGAGAGAGAGGCTGGAGCTTTGATTGTGTGTGTGTGTGTGAGTTAAAGGTGGCTCTCATGAGAGAAGCCCTCTTGATGCTCCGTGCCGGTGCAACCTTTACACAACACATTGGAATGTTTGGCATGCTAGAGAGGTCGCGCTGTGGTCTTTGAATAGGCTGTGGCCTCCTTTGTCACTCTTTTTCTGCCAGTTGGTAAAGAATTGAACATCCCCCAATACCAACCTCCCTGCCTACCAAAAAATAAATCATGCGTTAAGATGTAAAGTTGTATAAAGCAGCTGTGGTATTTGAAAATAAAAGATTTCTCATGTTTATTTAATAGATATGTTCACTTAATATTACAATCAGACTATTTCTTTTTTTTTTTTTTGCTGCAGTATTTGCACGGCAGAAGATTAAAAAAATAATAAATAAAAACTCATTATACCAGAACAGGGGGATAGCTTGTGGGGGATGTTTGTCCCATTTGATTGTATCCAAAAAGACAATATCAATGACATGGTTTCAGGATTATGGCTCAGATATGGTCAAAGTTGAGCATCTTTGAAAATTCCCAACACGGGGATGCAATGAGGACAATTTAGTCGAAGTAAATCTAAAATCAGTCCAAATTATTGACAGGTTTTAAACACAATGTGCCAAAAAAAAATCCCTTCTAATAAAAATATGCAAATTGTCTTCAAGCATTTCTAGTTGAACCCAGAAAATACAAAAGAACAAATTATTTTGAATGCCAAAAAGCCCTTTTATATCAATCAAGAATGACTGACAATAACAGATAATCAGTAACAAAGAAATGAAAAGTCATTGTCATTTCTAGAATGTGAATATTCTTTAGATTTCAGGTTTTAGGACACTAACTTTTCCAACCTTTAAGTCAAAATGGACTCTGAAAAAAATACAAATGACACTATTCAGACCAAACAACTTATCAAACAAACGTACAAACTAAAAGTTGAATACAATCCCTTACTGTTTATAAAATTTGGCTCAGTAATTCATGTTGAGTGACTGTCAAGCAGCTGTCTAACCAGGACAGGAGAGATGTGACTGCAGGGATTTCACAGATGTTACAGAGAGAATATATGTGTTAAAGAAAAAAAGTGTTTCTTTGAACAAATATTTAATGTGAGATTGTGTACTTGAAGCCAAATGTTTGTTGGGCAGTGAAGCATCATAAGAAGAATCTGAATCTTTGTCTGTTTATTCTCTTTGTAATAAAAGAGAATTAGGGGTGTCTGCTCTGAATGGATATTTCTGAAATGCTGAAGTGGAATTCCTGTTTTAGGCAGGACAGATGCAATGCGTGAGGAGGAAGCTCAGTGTGTAAGAAAACCTTGAATTGTGGCATTCAGAAACAGATAATGGCATTATCTGAATGAAGGTAAATTTACATATCCCTCAGTCTGCCCACGCGACAGACGTTCAAGTTTGAAGACGAGAGGTTAAAAGAAAAATCTAGTGTGATAAAACAGGTTTCAATGGGGTGTATCCAAAAATAAAAAAAAATAAAAATATGGAGTACAGGTTGATAATTTCAATCATTGGCAGTTTGTTAGAAACTGGATTTGTGAGCAAACATAAAAAACACATTGAAATAGTTCTTAAAGGAAGTGGCCTTCACAAAGAAAATGCAGAAAAAATTAATCACAGCTTGAACACAATGGAGAATGATGGAGTTAGTAACAATTGTTACCCTAGCATTACTAGAGTTTTAGAGGAAAAAAACAAGGCCAAATGTTATATATCACTGAACAGAAACTAAAGGGGATTTTCTTTATGCAGTGACAGTGAAGGTTTCATCAATCACATAACAAAAGCACCACACTGCAGTCTGATTATACAATCAGTTTATCTTGTGAAAGAAAACTAAGGCTAAGTTCACACTGCAGGTCATAATGCTCAATTCAGATTTTTGCTCAGATCTTATTTTATTGTATATAAATCCTATATTGAATCCTACATTTTTAGATGCCTACAAACCCTTAAATCTAAACAGCATCAGACTCCAGTGCAAACAATTCAACACACTGTGATTACTGTAGTAAATATGGATGTACGTTAGCATGCGAGTATCAATGCTTAAACTGTTGCAATCAGGCCTGACTATTATCTGCTTTGCTTGTTTCATCTAGTGATTACGTTTGATCTTGTCGCTTTCTGCCTACTCAGGTGCAGAAATGCACTACTACTTGTGTTAGTGCATTATCTGTTTTGAACTTGGGGAATGACTTTTTCTCTTTTGTTTAAATCTGAGATCAGTGTTAAATGTCTTTTTTATAATTAATGTGCCTTATTTAAAAAGATGGCCATTTGAGAAATTGATTTGTTTAATATATTTTAAGAAATGTTTGTTTGCTAAGAGTTTATTTCAAATAGTATAATTTACAGTGTCACTTTGTTTTGATGTTGTTTATTTATGTTATGATCTTACCCATTTTTGACTAGTCTTATCTCCTGACATGTTATCGGTTATCGGTTCTTAAATTGAGTTATCGTGCATCCCTAATTTATACATCATTAATATTTCAGCAGCTCTAGAAAAATGAACCTGCATAGCAGGTGGAACACATATTATTGTCTTTGCAGGAAAAAAATAAGTGCTAATCACAAAAATCAAACCTAAGCTACACATTACTACAGGGTTTTTTTTTCTAATGTTTAACTAAAGCCTTCAACAAAACATTGTGGGAAGGTGGCACACTGGTAGATATTATGTATAAATCCATATTTTGCTGGGAAATGTTCAAAGTTAGTGCAGGAAGGACATCTAAACAAAGAGAGAACAAAAAGGACAGCAGTTTGAGCTGTGCTTTGTACGATTTTGAAGTCCTCACACCCACATGCAGCCATTTGCTGGTGTCTTCTCACCTTCAGCTCAAAAGCAACAGCCTTCATAAAAAAATAACTAAACTATATCAAAGTCGGAAGAAACAGGATTGTATCTACAGAAAAAATAAGTATTTTTGTGGGTTGTCAGACATGGCTGAGAGCATGACTGAAGAATTTCTTTTGCGCACATAATTTTCTTTGTCAATTATTATATTTTGGTTAGAGGGCTGCTAGGATAGGCTCCAGCTTTTATGCAACACTGAACAGAACAAACCAAGTACAGAAAATTGTTGGATTTGGGCCATTGTCTGCTGTTCTAAAATAAAAATTCTGGTAGAGATTTTATACACTTTCCTGCAACAAAAAGGCAGTAAATTTACAATAGTTGTACGTAATATTCATACAAGACTATTGCTTTAGGCTTCATTGCAGTTGTCTCCACACTTAAAATAAAATAACATTTCTGACTCAAGTCACTCTTCAAACATCTACATTCAGAATCAGAAAAAAAAAATAGATAAAATTCCTCACAGGGCTACAAGGACACAAGAAAATCATCTCAATGTCCTTGTAGTCCTGCCAGGGTGGGGGAAATGGGGATTAAGAAGGACACTGCCTCGTTGGTTTCTCAACATGCTCATTTTGTAGCAGTAGAAGTAATGAAGTGCAGGAAATCAATGAGTCAGTTTGAGTCCGTTTGCTCCTAAATGATCTTCTCAGTCATTACGTTGACCAGTCACAAGCAACATATTGAAACTGTGATGACAACATCAGAGAGCCAAAAGCATGTACCAGCTCAGCACAAGTAGCTTGCTGAAAACTTGTTAGAAAAAGGCTTCAAAGAGAATAGTGCACCTTTTTTTTCCTGTTCACTCTCTGTTCGCTCTGCAACAGAGGCAAAGTTGGACGGCATTTTAAGACAGCCTTGATTCAGCAAGTGCAATCTCTGAAATGAACCACCTACTCAATTGAAAGGTCTGACCAAAGCCAAGCAAAAAATTACTACTTTGCTGCAGAAGACTACAGTTTGTGCACTGATACTTTTTTGTCCTTGAAGGTTTGTAGTAAAAAAGGAGAAATGAAAAATGCTTTATCGTGCACAAAAAAAAGCAAACATCTCTTCCACAATGTGCATGTGCTGTCTGAACGTTGAAGGTAAATACAGCAAAAAAAACATTTCATATTTTAAATTGGGCAAAATGATTATTATTTAGTCCAGAGTGTGAAATTATAAAACAGTTTCTGCTCTTGTGGAGAAAGACCAGATAAAGCTTTTGGTTGAATATTTTTTAACACACTAAGTGATTAAAACCTCAAAGGGAGGTAACGCATATACTCCGTTTAATTGCTGTACAGGGACCTGGTATAGGAGACGGTTGGTGTAGGGGTATTACAGTTTTTTCTCACTTCTAATCCTTCTTCTTTGATAGGCCTATTAGTTTTCGAATTTGGATGGTGCCTTAGCTGTCAGATCTCATTCAGACATGAAAGATGGTTTAGGAAAATTGTGTGAAGAGCCAGGTGAAATCTGGCTGGAGCCAACAATATTTACACAGAGATGAATAAACCTCTTTAATCATACAGAATTACACCATATCCAAGTTGAGATGGAGCAAGACAATTGATCCCTGCAAGGTTTATTTATTTATTTATTTATTTATTTATTTATTTATTTATTTATTTATTTATTTATTTATTTATTCATTCGTTCATTGTCTTTGATAGATCCCAAAATGTGCTTTATAGGTGATGGAATGATGTGAGGACTGTGTGACATGAGTACAATGGTTGCTTGCTTTTACAAGAAGACACTACAGAAACTTAATCCCAATGCTGTTCTCATCTGAACTATACAACCACAGCTGTCTAACAAAATCATAAATTGAAAGTTTAAAAGGGGGATTTTGAAAAGACATTAAACTGCCATTTGTTGTTCATTTGACTGAATCAAATCTCAGAGAATATTATGAACAAAGTTTCATTCTTTTTGTTACAGTTTTAAAAGATGGTAATTGCTAATTTAACTGGATAATAAATTCTCTGTTCAGTAACTAAGGACACACTACTTGTTTTGAAACCCAGGAGCCTTCATATTGTAAACTTTGTCCTTGGGATAAGGAATTTCTATAGGAATTTCTTCTTTCTGATCTGACATTCCAAATTGAGTTGTATCTAATCTTCATTACAAATGGAACAACTTGCACATCAGCAACTAGTCCCATTGGTCCAAAGGAGTCACAATGAACTGGTCTTCAAATTAGCAAACTAACAGTATCCATTATTAAATATAAAATAGCAAGTGCCCATGGTTAATTATTGCAACAATGAAAGATAAAATATTGTTAAAACTATATAAAGTCAATAAAAAATAACAATAAATATTCTAAACTTTGTTTATTATATTCAGTTAAGGCTAATGAAGATTAGAATAGCATATGAGAATAACAAAATATTTATTATTACCAGTGGACTTGTTTCTAGTGGTGACCAGCATGAGGGAGCCACGTTTAATGGAGGCTAAAGCATTTTTAGAATGTTAGCATGCTGTTATTAGCAACAGATGCATTTTATTTTATTACATAGAGTATGTAAGATTTTTACTGCTCTAAATAACTCTATAAATTAATGATACTTCTCAAATTATCAGTGCACTATGCAGTAGAATCATCACCTTACTAATGTTTGGGTTGATTTCTCACAAAAACAAGCCCATCATCATGAAACAAACTGTAATAAGTCTCTCGGTGACTCTCTGAACAGGGCAGTAGCCTTTGCTCTGGTAAGATAAATGGTGTGATACTTAACTTGTGAGTGATGAAGTTCAAGAAACAGAAAGACAGGTCAAAGATTATGGGAAGGCTTGGAAAGCAATTTGGTCTTTACGAATGAGTACTTCAGCTGCTGCTTTAGTTTTTTCTAAAAAATCTAACTCTTGGCAGGTGAGACTGACTGATAAAGTCATCTCTGTGGGGGTTCGCAGGTGGAATATTTTCAAGGTCTGTTGATTATACAAAAAATAAAAACAGCATACGTTCTGTCAATCTTATTTTGTACAACAAAGTTAAACAGACAAGTGGCCAAAAAATAACAGCTAGAAAAGCAACTGATTGAGGTGAAAGACGTGATTCTCATGTTGATACATGATGCAATTTCCTGAAAGTGAAGGGCAAATTTGATCTTGTTTAGATCTGTACATGGACTGTGCTGTGAAAGGCAGGTCTCTTGTCTAAAGTGTCTGTCTGGGATTATTCTTATCTCTGATGGACCACCAGCAGAGCCTCTGATAGCAACAACCTTTTTAGTATCCAAGTTGAGTGCTATCAAGTGCCGTGTCCGATGGCACAAAAAGCGACTCCAATAACGACTACATATATATTTAAAAGCAAACAAAAAAATAAAAATAAAAAGATCATAGAGGCAGCAGATGAAAGTTCATGCTTTTTCATATTTGGACATTTGTTGCTCAGAATGAGTGGTGCAACAGTAGAGCAATGCAAGTCAGATGTAGACTGCAAAGTGGGAAAAATAGACTTTATTCAAGTTTGTGCAGCTTAAATAAAAGTAATGAATCCCAATGATAACCTACTGTTTAGTCAAAAAATCTGTTTTTAAAAAGGTTAAGCAAATCACACATTTCAAGTAACAAACATGTAAATATTGTGACTGTGTATAATTTAAAGAGGGAGAAGTGGGTGATGCCATAACAAGAAATTCTGTCTGGTCAATGGATTAAAAAATACTCTGAAACTAGTTTTTTTTACAGGAGTAGTGAAACAGGTTGAGTAATTACCAAAATGACAAGCAATAATACATTAAAATTATTTGTCACCGATATATTTACATGAAACTTTAAAGGATACTTAATTTAACAGAATTTGGTTCAATATCCTCATAATTTTAAATATGTGGCAAATATCAGGAATTAAAAGCCTCCCCTATTTCTTCAACACAAGAAGATGCAGACAGTGTGAAGCATGAATTAGTTTATTTAATACTCTAAAGGATGTACTGCAATTTAGAAATAGCTTATTTATTAGTGAGAGCACACTGAACCAAAAGAATGAAGAGCCATTAATTAGCAAAACAACCTGAGACAAAAAAATAAAAAGAATCTGCTTTGTGCTTGAATGCATAACAGTATTGTAAGTATTACAGAGCTTTAGTTGAAGCAGAATAAAAATACTTCAAAAAAAAATAGTCAAATTTCAAGCTGCTGCACTGGTAGACACCTGAGTTTAATGACTGACCTTTTTCGCTATAGGATGATGATGAAATCAAATTAAAAAAAATATTTTCATTTTACATTATGACAAAACAAATAATAGCCTGTTATAAAGAAAATAGACATGCTATAATACATAGAAGGCAGCAGAGAGAAGTGATATTACTTGTCAAAAACATTGCTGGGTGGATGAATGACACAGTGGTGATACAAAAAGATGTCTGCCAAGATTAAAGAGGCTACATAGAATGACAAAGGTCAAGGGTCGAAAAGGTTTAATTTCGGGAAGGGCAAAAATGTGCTGACCCAGGGATGACCTAAAAGCTTGCTCGATCACACCCACCCCTTACTGACAGCAACACTTTATACTGTGGCAGTACTATCGATAATTGGAACATTTGCTGTATTTATCCACAGAGATGAGCAAGAATGTACATGTGGTTTTAGGCTTTAGTGCAAATGTTTTCCTCGTGAAAGTGAAACGTGTCTAGATGGGAAAGCCAGCCAGTTAAAGCCTCTAAGGAGCTGCATTACTATGAAAACATTACGAGCATTCATGAAGAACCCTGCTTAAATGACAGGATATGAACAGAGTATAAAAAGCGTCCATAAGAACTTAATAGTCAAAAAAATGTGTAACAGAAAGGCACAGGAAGCTGAAGTTAAGTCTCACCGATTCAATTTATTCTCTGCTGCAGTCTTTTCCGCCTCTCTGCCTCCAACTCATACAGCTTCTGACATCCTCCTGGAGTCCTCCTACACAGCACAACTACACAAACAACGCATCTCTCCTACTTCCCATCTCATTGACAATGGATAGAGAGAGTGCAGCACAATGGATCATCTGGAAAAACCTCTAGAGGCTAAGATGTTTGTTTCCTTTTTTGTTTATTCATGTTTACCGTTTCAAATGATGCATAATAAATACAAACATATTTCCCACAAGAGGAAAATTCAACAGAGTCACACACTCGTACATCAGGCATTAAAATGCTATTCCTGTGTACGAGTTGAAATTAGTATTCCAAAAGGTGCCCGATTGATGTAATTCTTATAGTGTGTGCAAACTGACTATCATTTGATGTCTATAGTTCTGAGGTGCTGAAAATACTTGTGTAGTTGTTCCATCAAGGAACTAAACAAAATTTTACCTGAAAAACTACAGACCCTATTAATGTTTTTATCTTGGGATTTAAATTACTGAACCACCAAATCAATCAGGCTACACAAAGTAACTACATCCGGCGTTGACATTATGCATGGCTATAGTAAGCACGAAGTAGAAGTCGCAAACTCGCAGGGATACACATTTCGGGACGATGGAGAAAAGTTATCAGGAATGTGTTGCTGCCATCTGGAAAGTTGTAATTATTCTGTCCTATCAACTAGCTTTGGTGATGTTATATGATGTCTGGAGATGTAGAAAAAGAAATGCATTTCTCTTCACATTATGGGAATATCTAAAAAGACGCAGACAGAGGGTAGAGGGTCCAGCTGCAGCCGTAGCTGGTACCGGTACCAGTTGAGGACCCCATCAACTGCCTCACATTGTTCCCAAAATGTGCCCGTTATCTTGATGAAATGTCAACACTGTGGGTTAAGGTACTGAGCATCTGTAGAGACACAGAAGCAACAGATGGCAGCAGAAAAGGGAAAATTGCCTTACCATCTAAACTAAACAAATACTCCTGAAATCAACCAGTAAAAATGAAAGTTTAAATTATTGGCTTAATGGGATAGTTCACTTTCTGTTGTAGATAGTTGTAGAACTTAAGTTTGGACACTCTATTTAGAAAAAAAACAGTGCTAAACTTTGACCTGACTGACAAGCTAACAACTAATCTGAGCAAGGCCAAGACTGTACCCCAGGCAAAATGTGCTCCAACTAGCTGCTGCCACTACTGGCACTTGTAAATAACCTTAAAATGCCATATATAACACCATATAATACAACATTTATCCATCCATCCATTTTCTGTACACGCTTATTCCTTTCAGGGTCGTGTGTTTATGATTATCTGAAAGTTTTTAAAATACTGACTGAATGAAGTGCAAATAAATTTTTATAAATTTTTGAGGTTGAACTAGTTTTATGACAGTAGCAATCTACTTTTGTCTAGTTCCAAGAGTCAGATTAAGCCTGTCAAAATTGAACTATTTCTTCAAACCAAGGTCAACTGAATAGGTCTATATTGTAGGTCACGTGTTAAATGTTTATAACCTTTACCCAAGGACCTACTTCAAAATATCCGAACCATCAAATAAATTGTTCCATCGACAATGAGATTACAATGCAAAGTAAAATACCTCACCAGGCTGCAAATGTTAGAGACAAGTTGTGTGTTGACAACTTGCAAAATTGTATTTTGGGCCATGCATATTGCTCAACTCTGTCCACATCTTACCTGCCTCGACCCGCTTTGTCTCCTGCAAACTAGTAGCTAACAGTCACAGCCCAGTGACATTCCAGTCATATTAGCTTTACACAGGTTATCGAAATGAATTCACAACAGCTGACTCAACGATCACAAAAATATAGTTTTGTGCCAAAATCAGAGCATTTGTTCCTTACAAGACAGCTTCTATTCTACCAAACAATGTTTCAACCCTTCATGTAGGATGGTTGCCTTTTCTTTTATCAGATGAAACTATTTGACATGACATGCTGTCACTTCTTTGCTCAAGAAAGAGTCAACGCAGCCAACAGGCCTGTCAATTATGAGCCTAAGTTAAATCAGAAGTAAGGCTGGAACAGTTTTCCAAAAATAGACGTTGCTCTGTGTGTGTACAGTGTTGTACTATTACACTACACATCGCATGAGCATATTTTAAGTTTTTTGCCAAGAGACAGAACTGACTTTTTGAGGAGAAGTTGGCCTGCATTTCTAAACCAGTGGCATAAAGCTTGGAGGTCAACGCCACACAGGAAAGGAAAGTAACTCAACCAGAACAGCTTCCTGAACTGCTTATCCAAACATTTGATTCCACACACGACTTGAACTCTGGATCAGAAAAAGAGACACTTGAGTGGGCGCTGACAGAGATGATTTAATTTTTCAGTGACTAAAATGTATATTTAATGGAATTTAAAAGTGATGAAATGCAGTATTTTCCATCAGGCATTCAGAACCTTTTACCTGTGTGTTTATGATAAAAGGCACATCAAGTCATTTTCCTCTCAGTTCGATACTGTTTATGGACAGGTCACAAACAATATTTTACTTTTATAGTATGTTAAAATAAGTCAAAAAGCAACAAAACCCTCAATATTGTTCATGGCAACAAGTATTAAAGTAGTAGGTTCTAGGTGGTTTGTTTTTAATGTGAACATGACAAAAATGCAACTACAAAATACCACTACAAGAAATAAAATGTTTAATCCAGAATTTCCTCAAATGCTTTCATTATAACTCAACATTACTGGCCAAAATAAGCTACCATTAGCAAACCCTTTACCAGAACAGTTTGGGGATAGGAGGCAGTGCTCTCCACACCAATACATCCTTGACCCCTATAGATGACCTTTTATTTTACAAAAGGCAGCACACAAAAGCAGCCATGAGCCTGGTGGTTTAATCTCCACAGTCCATCTGCTGCAGCTTCTGCCTGTGAGTTGAATCTGGAAGAGAAGAGGGAGTGCCCAGCTTCCCTCTGAAGCTCCTGGGTGTCTGTCTCACTACATCCTGTGGGACAGCTGTATGTTAATGTGCACAAGAGGCTGGGGACAGCAGCAGTCACTGGGATTGCCAGGCAGAACACAGAACAAGGAACCCCTTCTCAGTGGGTAGCCAAAGGCATGAACTTGGCAGATTAGACATTCAGGAAACAAATAAGCCTCCATTAGATGGGCACCCCAAACCAACAACAACCAAATGAAAAGAAAAATCTGCAAAGACAATCCAAGAGAAAAGGGAAAAAATAAGAGGGGGGATGGGGGAAACGCACAGAGGCTGAAGAAACTCTTCTGCTGCTGTGCAATTTTCTCTTTTAAAAGTTATATGTGTGTATATATATATATATATATATATA
>NW_013952665.1:483868-495026 GCF_001266775.1 Austrofundulus limnaeus
CTCCCACCCGCACCGAAATGGGCAAGACAAAAGTGGAAGGTGGTCTTAAAGGGACAGAGGCCAATTTCAAGGCGTTTAGAAGAGGAAGTGATGAGAAAATAAGTTTATTTTCTATTTAAACAAAAAAACAGCATTTTAATAACAGCTAAAGGTGACATAGATACTTTATTATGGTATAGTATTTAAATATATGCCAGAGAAACACATAATATTGCACCTTTAAGAGAAAAAGGAATCACAGTAAGATTAGAAAACTAATTCTAAGACTACCTCTTTTTGTGGCTGATGTAAACTTTGGACTTCAGTCACTGCCAAAAAATTAAATAAACAAAATATTTTTTAATCGAAGTAACTTCCAGTCAGAATAAAACAGCATAAAAAACATTTATGACTCAAACTGATCAAGTTGTTTTTATACAATATAACTGAATCTTCTTCTTTGACTACAAATCAATTGTCAATCAATGGAGCCTGTTATGGCAATATTTATTTAACAAAGACAGAAATACGTGGTCCAAGAATGAAGGTACTCTGTGGGATGATCAGCTGAGTTTTATTGCAACAACAGGAAACACAGAGAACCTGGCCTGTCTCTGTGCCTCTGCTTCTCTGTCACTGTCTCTCCACACTACTGTTGAACACTGTGTCTCGAGAGGCCTCATTTATATATTAACAAACACCATTATGTCATCTTAGCAAGATTTGATACAAGGTCAACAGAAAACACAAAGATAAACACAAGTGATATCTAAGATGACTGTTGTTAGCAAATCTTGTACTGACTTTAATCATTCTATCTGCAGATGAACAGAATGCCATGAAAACCTAGGTCATTAAAGGATGTCATGAATTATTTGCTTAAACATAAAAGTATTAGTTCCATTACAGAGCTAACAGCAAATTTGGTGCATAATGATACTGTTTTAGTACACTTAGTTTGTCTAATTTAGTCTGCTAAAAACTCATTAACCCCAAATTACCATTGGAATACTTTTTATTTTTTGTATAATTAAGACAAAGCTGTGTTAATCTATTTAGAGAAAAGAATAGATAGGAAACATAATTACAGCAAACAGAAAAACATTTTTATTAGTTGCTCAACTATATTTTTCTTTGATTTAAATGAGCTCTGTTTGCTTTGCATTTAAAAATATAAAACGATATAAATATTAATAAAAACTTAGGACAAATGTGTGGATATCATCAACAATACTTTAAAGAAGGTGGTAACACTAATATCCACCACTGGTAAATGGAAAACTTTTGTGAATGTTTAACTTTCATTGTTAGCTGTATACCTTGGGCTTCTCATCTCATAATATACAGTATCTTATTTTAGTTGTATAAGAGGAAAGCACCACCCCCCCCCACACACACACACACCCACACACCCATGTTAGTTTACACTCCTACTTTCATAGCTACAAGCATGCATTTGTAATTCCAGTGAACTGAAAACATAGCTGGGATACCACCAGTCTCCACAGCAATAAGATTTTGAATTTCTGTAAAATACATGCATTGCTAAAATGGATGTTAAGATCACTAAAAAATAAACTCCCACCAGAGTGTTTTGAGTATTTAATACTCTAATTAAATGAAAACAAGTCTTAATTACAGTGAGAGAATTAAAGTTAATAAAGCACGCTAACACAATAAAACTGTGGAAAATGAATTGCCTGTTTTAATGAAAATTAATCAATACAACTAGCATGGGACTTTTGTTCTTCAATGAACATAATTATAGGCTTGTTTGAGGTCAGTGCTTTACTTCTAAACATTTTTTTTGCATTTTTAAAATAAACTGTTTTGAACTAGGAATACTTGTAATACATCTGAACCACTGTTTTCTTGTTCAGCATCAAAAGTCTTTGATTTTAGAAATGTGTGGTTAAAATATGAAAAAGAACAAAAATTTAATTAAACAAATACTAAGTGATAACTGGTTAAAAATTCACTCTACCAAAAACAACAAAGAAAAAGGGACATTTTGTATTCCTCTATGGACAAAAGGTCGATTGCAACTTGGCAAATTCTGCTAGTTTTAGTGGAAGTGAAAGCAAGGAGATGAACTTTGTTGCTGGTGCTGACTTGGCAGGTGCATCTACAGCTGGTAAGGGGGGAATGAAGCAGCAGTACAACCTGGCCGTGAGGCTCTGATGGCCCCGTGGGGGTCCTACTCTCCCACGCTCATCACAAATTAAAAAGGCCAGTTGGACTAAATCAGCACTTTCTCTTATCCACTGTAGCACTCCGGTGTTTGTGAGGAGGTGTGCTGTGTGTGAGAAGATCAGGGGAGACGAAGCATGAAGCGCACATGTGGGTGCTGGTGGCCTTGAGCAACTCCACTACACCCATCTTCACTGACTCGTGTGTATGAGACTAGCATGGATTTTACACTGAAGATACTGAGATGGAAGAACCCAAAACTGACACATCAGATCCATTTGATGTGCAGAAAAAAAAACAAGCACATGATTTAATTTTCTTTTAATATAAAACAGATAAAGCGGACTATAATCCCATAAGGTTTCACATTATTTAAATAAGCTGATTTCTAACTAAAACCCCACATTTTGGAAAGATTGATAAAAATGTAAGGATTTGGGCAAACATGCTGACACTATCAACATCAGATGAAGCAGGAGACAACATATGAGTCCAAACATTTCATCAGCAAAGCATTTCCAGATAGTTGGTGTATCAACAATATTATAGGAGGAGACATTATCAGATCATCACATTATCAGAAACCCATCATTAAAGAAACAAAGGGGGAATATAATAGGAAAAAAACAAAACCAGCTTTGAACTCACCAGACTGGACATGAGTTTAGCTTCTATGTTCCCATAAAGCTGCAAAAGACTACATTAATCCCCGATTTACAGAAGTTCTCTTGTAAATTTTAGTTTACAACATTTTTTTTAGTATTTGTTTTTAAGGCATTTCTTCTTTCATGTTAACTGTTAATGGAAACAATGACATACTGCTGAAAGTTTGATCAGAGATTTTAAATGTGTTATGCTAAATGGCAGGTAAAAGTTGTGCCCAAGTAGCTCTATTTCAGTTTGAGGTTTGCCACAAACTGCAATTTTCCACTGAAAAAAAGTAAAAAAAAAATACTGGTGACATGGGCAATGGAGTTACAAGGCTGAGATAATTACATTTTATAAGTCTTTGAATGTTGGGGCCTGGTGAGGAAACAAAGCTGAGAAATCTAATGTAGCCATGGACTCCTCGTTCCTGTCATCCATCACATTGGAATAACTAAATAAAAAGGGCACAGATGATCCTCCTGCTCTGAACTCATGTATGTTTGTTATTGTGTCAGTATCTCTAGAGCATGTCATTGATTACTTTGTACTGTATACGTAAATGAAGCACGAAAACATGCCTCTCTTATTCTCAATAAGAAACGGGTATTGATTGCTTTGTTTTAATGCCTTGAGGAGACCTTGAACTACTTATCAAAATCCACATTCAACAGGGAACTGCACCCAGGTAAATATTTGATTTCTGGCAGTGGAAAACAAACAGGAAAAACAACTGCTGTGGAGCCAACAGAAAACATATTTTTGGCAGAAGCTGTGAACTTTTAATAACTTGCTTTTTCAGATTTGTGAAATAAAAACAGTAACAGTGGTATTTTAAAAAATCACGTTTTGAGAAGTAGGACGGAATTTCAAAGGTAAAACCCATGATTTAACCTGAGATTATATACCACAAGTCAAACTTTCAACAAAACGACATAAGTAAAATCTAGTGATTCAACTAATGATAATCAACCATTTTGCTGGTTGATCATTAATGTACCCAACAGAATACATTAAGAAAAAGAAGAAATTAGTTTCCCACCACTACCCCAAACTTAATTTGATTGAAGAGGCAAAAATATTGAGCATTATTTTTGCTTTCAACAACTTCAAAGACACATTCAATGTCAATAACCAATGTTTTCAATATGCATTTTCATAAAGAGGAATTATGTATTTAACTTACATGTCACATGTTACATGTGTCTGAACAAACTCACTCAAACGTGACTTAAAAAATTACCTAAACAAGAAGATTTAAAATGGACATTTAAAGGTTTCCAGAGTTAAACAACTTCCCATCTGAGGACTCTGCTTATTTGTGAATATTAATTCCCGGAGGTTAACAATTGTACTTACATCAACTAAACTTGTTATTAGGGATGCACCGATATGAAAATTTCAGCCGATATCAATATCCGATATAATTATTGCTGTTATGGCCGATAACAGATATTTACCGATATTACGCAAACACACAAATTTTATTACACATATATACGCACAAGCATACTTGTGTCTTTTTTTGATTAAGTAAAACGATCAGGCCTCTGACATGGCTCTCTGCTTTCGTTTTTCCTGGCTACGCAGCATCAATACCACTATCACAATCAAACAGATGCCGCTCAACCAACCGTCTCCCCTCCCAAAACAAAAAACAAACAAACAAACAAACAAAAAACAAAGCTAAAAAGTGGGAAATCAATAATGGATGTTAGTATCGGCCCAGTTTTACATATCGGACCGATACGATATTCTAAAAAATGACCAATATCGGCCGATACTGATATTAATGCCGATATATCGTGCATCCCTACTTGTTATTAATCATAATAAGCTGTAAAGACAAGCTGCAAGTCCAACTGGCAGTTCAAACCAGGACTGAAAACTCAAAGAAAGATTTACGTTAATTGAAAAGCGTCTTGGTGAGGGAATGGCACTTAAAGCCAGCTTCCTGCCTAATCCCTGAGCAATATGAGATGGTGATAACACTCGAGAGAACACCGGAGGGTTTGAAGTACTGCTTTTACACACACCTCTTTCCAAATGGTACTTCACCGTTATTATACCTCAGCAGAAAATAATTTTCCTTCACGTTGAGATAAAGTGTGTATACTTCAACACACTCACTTGGGCAGAGGGGTGACTTTAAATATCAATATTTAAAAAAAATGGAATTAGATTCTTTTTTCCTTTTCTACGTGCCCATCATGTTTATTCAGCGTTGAGTCACAGATGTCATTAGCAGCAACGTGAAAATAAGCCCAAGTTGCATTTTCTTTAGTTTGACGCTCTTACACAAAAAAAGAGACCCTGAACACCCCCACGCCTCCGCCGCCGCCACCCCCGAAAAAATAATGAAATATGAACACAAACATCTCTGCTCTCTCCTGATTTGAACTCTGTGCGAATGCAGACGATCAGCCTAGAAAAGAGTTATTAATGTTTGCAGGCGCCAGACAGAAAAGAAAAATGTCAACACTGTTGAGGCGAAGCACAAAAATTATCTGCAACCACAGTGTTGTCTCTCATTTTTGAAGATACTGACGGTGGCATTACACATATTGGATGCTTCAGTCTAGACAAATTAAGGCACAGGAAGCTGGAGGATGCATCAGGAGACTGGAGTGATTCAAAGCGTCTGACAATTTTGTGGAAAAACTCTGAAATCTAATGCAAGACATTATATCAATTTACACGGGCCTTTTAAACCATCAAAATGAGCTGGGGGATATAAAAGCTCCTGATTTTGGATGAAAGCCACCAGATCCTTTGGTAAACAGTAAATTATAATGTTTGCTAAATGGACAATGTTACAACCCTTTTTTTCTTTTATTTACAAAAAAGACAGGCTAAATTCAATGCTTTCCTTAGACTATTTCTTGCGCGGGTTAATTATTTTCTGACTGGACCATAAATGAAGACACATAATGTGCTATAAATAAGCTGTAAGGATTCTGGGCAGTTTATGTCAATGCTGAAAGGCGTTTTCCCTTCAGCCTCCCTTTCTTGCATATAAAGAGCTAATTAATAATTTCTCGGAAGCAGAAAATTAAATTTTTATTTGAAACAGACAACTCATTAAAAATATTTGCTTTGTAAGTGAATCCTTATCTTAATGAAAAAAATTGATATTTGGAGTCTTCAATGCACTTTTAGATTAATGTTTAAAATGTATGTACAATATAAATTGAGATTTTTAATTTAAAAATGACAGGACTGACTTAACACTTTGTAACAGACTGAGTGTGATATTAGGGAGACTGTTCTCAGAGTCAGCTCAGAGCTTCATGTTTTGACCCAGCATTAAAAACTGAGTGTGCTGCTGCAGCTCCAGGTCCTCAATCATTTCTGCGCCGCCTCATGCAATGACCAGTTGCAGCTCTGACAGCCACAATGTATCTTATGACACGCAACCCACCAAACAACAGGACGCTGGGGGCTGGGAACACTGCATTTTCACTCCCAGCCCCCAGCCGTGTGGCAAAAAAAAAAAAAAATCCTGTCATCAATCAGAAATTTTGTTTTTTTACTGTGGGAAAAATATCATGACTGCAAAATTTACAGCCATTCAACTACTCGATGTACCTTAACTAGTGTTAGTTAACCAGTTTTCTTGAATAAATTTTACTAACACTGAATGTATTCTGTGTTTTAGCACTAGATAAAATAACCCCATGAGCCAACTTTGCTTTTAACAGAGTTTCTTCAGTATGTTTGAACAGATCACCGTTTTATTTAGCACTTTGCTTTCAAACTGAGTTGTTCCTTCAATATTCAAACAAAAACTACAGCTCTCTCAGCACCAAATTTGTGAGAAAATGTTGCCAAGGATTTTATTTTATTTTTTGCAGAATTACCACTGCATTAACCCTGTAGGGATGCATTATAAGAGCTTCCTTAGACTCCTAATGTAGTGTTGAGTGCGTCAATTATAGTCATGACAACCTGAGCATTTATTGAAGCTCTTAGTCAGGACTGTCTGCCTGTGGAAAATGAATGAATAGGACAGAACTGCAGTTTGAAAGACAGCAGATGTGTGTCTGGGGGGGACACGTGAGCAGCTTTTGCATATTAATTATAGTAAAAGGTAGAGATGGAGAAAGGAGGAAATTAGCCTTCATATATTCTTCAGGCACAGGAGAGAAACAGGGAAGTGTCTACCACTTCACTACTTGCATTATTATGGTGTGAAGCCACTGCAGCAGTAAGACAGAAGATTTGTATGATGCTATGACATCCAGAGCTTACAGAGCAAGACAAATCAGACATGAAGGATGCACATAAAGCTGGGGCTGTATGAGCACTTGTGATTTGGCACAGGAAAGGTCCAGCATGACAGATTTAAACCCCCTTCAACTTTAGGCTCATGCTGCCCCCTAGAGGCAAACATGATAACCTGAGCAGCTGCAAAGCTGGTGCATAAAGAGACTGAAATAAAGCATGATTGTTTGAGTTTGCATGTGTGTTAATTGTGTATTGCAAAAAAGCAAGTAAGCAACCATCTGAAATGTATAATTCTATTAGAAGAACAAAAAATTGTCTTACCTGGATGTTATCAGCAAACCATGACAAAATGGAGACATAGGGGAAAAAAAGAGAATACCGGTAGTTATTACAAGGTTTTACCAGTTAAAATATACAGCAAAAGTATTTTGACAGTCTTTTATAAAGGACATCTCTTTATTTTTCCAGTGTAAATGGAGTCTGAGGGTTGCCAGGTGTTTACAATACACTTAACCAAAACCAATAAAATAACTGATCTCAATCTTTTACCAACTAGTTTAAAGGATTTTGCATGGGGGAAAAAAAACTTCAGTAAAATCTTGGAATAAAATTCTTTGTGCAATCAAGCTGTGATAAATGAAAATTTAGGTCCAAGGACTTTTCTCAGAAAAACAAGAACACGCCTTTGAATCAGACTGTCACAGTAGAAGGTGAAAACAACACATTTATGCAAAGCGCAGGTGTAGATTTTCAGTAATCACAGACATGGCAAATATGATCTGACACAAATATTTTTTACAAAATTCAAAAAAGATAGAGATTCTCAGCACTTTAATGAAAGTGTTTGTTGTCAGATGAAAAGCTGCTGATTAGGTGATGAGTTTTAGTTTCTTGGTTGGTTTCTGTAATTGTAGAGACAAGTATGAACACAAATTGTCTCGGCCTCAACCTTTCACAAAAATCAAGTAGTTTCTGCTATTTGGTGCCAGATAACAAAATCCAGGATATTATTGATGCAATCGTTTATAGTAATATCAAATTAACTGTATATAGTCATTTGTTATAACAAACTTTATTTATGACAGACATGTTGAGGTGTCAACACTGAGAAAACAGGTGAGAGTAGTGATGACTCAGTTCAGCCGGGCACCTGAAGTAACTCTGAAGCAGCATGGACAGCTGAGCATCCAATAAGAAGAAAGCAGAGATTTGATTTGCTTTCCCAACTGGGACAATTTAAAATGCTTGCTTTGCTCTAATATTATTTAAACTAAAATTTTGTTCAGCTATTACACTTTATGCTCTGTTTATTAAAGGCTTTATGCTGAATTCACATCATTTTTAAAAATGGCCCAGGGGCTACAATTTTCACTGCCACGGTATTCATAGGCTTCACCATTGTTAGAGCTGCTTTTGGTAAAAGAAGGAAACACAGTTTACTAATCATCAATGCTACATAAATGACATACTGTTTAATGTAAGATGTTTTTGCTTTTTGAATACATTTCCAGCCCAAAGGAAAGATCTCTATGTCCTATATATGAGCAACAGGATCACTTTGTCACAAAATACAATGTACAGAATACATACAAATGTTTCTGTCAATTAAAATGAAAACTGTTCAAAATGTGTGGTTACACTTTTCAACACTTACAAAGCTGGCCGCTGTAAAAAGAAAAGTCTGATCGTGCTTAAAGTCCTTGTGATCATAGATGCATGCAATCTGTGGAAACCACTTGTTAAGTTTAAAAGTCATCATCAGAATGATTTAATGATTGAGAGCTGCTCAGAAATTAAAAGCTTAGATTTATTTGTTTTATAATACTAGATTAAAGGTAGATTAAAAACTACTACTAAGAAAAAGTTCCTGATTTTGTTTTTATTTTAATTGGAGTGAAATAGGGACAGACCTTTAATTAATATTCTAAGAAAATAAAAGCAGTAATGCTGATATACTAAATGACTGCTACATTTCACAGCAATTTAATCTGCTGCATTGTCATGTTTGTGAAAAGTTTCAAAGTTGAATGTGAAACTTTGAAAAAAAGTCCGTCATGATTGGCACAGTGAATGGTTGGTGGGAGGACTTCTGTTTCGTGTCAATAGGGTCAACTTAAAGGTGTATTTTCATTGTTATGTATTACAAAAGTACTCATCCAGGTGGGAGGAGTCGGAGTGTTGATTTGGTTGATCAGAGATAATTTTGAGAATCATTTTACTGATGGAAAAAAATGTCTGAAAAAATAAATGGGAGCACGGGTGATGCAAGAAAAAAAATAATGTAAAATGTTGGCAGGGGGAGAGTTAGTTATTTGTGAACCATGAGTCAATTCTCTGCCAGGCAGGCATTCATCCTTCTGTTCTGTGTCCACAGAGGGCAAATTGAAAGGCATAGTTTCACTTTGATTTATTGGTAATGTCAAGGAGGTCTTTTCTTCAGAAATTCAACACAGTTCTGTACATAAACGAAACTTTTGACAAACTAAATTATAGCACAGCATTAAAAAAAAAATAAAAGAAACTGAAAACTGTTTTCGTCCACATTAAGACCAACAAGTCTAAAAAATTCAACCTTTTTTCTATTGAAATTTTTTTGTAAAATGGTTGTTACTGTTATTGTTTAGCTCAGTAATCCACAAAAACCTACGATCAAATGAAGCCGAAGTGATAACACCGGAGTTTTACCCACCTTCCGTACAGAATTATAAACCGCTGTGCAGCGTTTAGGATGTGATAAGCCCTCAGACTCATTGACGCACACTGATCTTGAAACTAATTCCCTTTGATCGGGTTACATTTCAGCAGTGGTACCTGTAGCAACGTGGCCCCTTGTGGTTTTAGGCAGATTGCTATTTTCAGTCTGAGCACAGCCTTCCTTGTCAGACCTGGAGGTACAACACGCCACAGCCAAGGTCATTTATAAATGAGCAAATTATAAAGACGGATGTCAAGGCCAAAACCTGGCAGCCATCCCATCATCCGTCACACACAGTACATACTACTCAACAATGTCAAATTATGATCTGGGTCACATGGAGAGAATATGGATTCTCTGACACTGACAGCTCAAAAAGGAATTACTGTTTATCAGAGAGGGTTTTATTGTTTTCTTTTGGTAAACTTTGTTTTTTCTCTCAGCAGTGTTTGGTTTTCTTAGGTAAATGCAATTTTTTAAAACTAAATTTACAAAAAAAAATATTGTGCACAAAAAAGGTTTTCCACATTTTTTCAACTCAGACTAAGAAAAGTTATTCCATTGTTCCAGTAGGGCTCAAATGATTTAAACCAACAATTATCTAAATCCTCTTTTATATTATCAGTCGGAGTCAACATATCCAACGAAATCTCAAAAACAGTTTTAGATGATAAAAAATATATTTTTGATCAAGAGTCCAATAATATAAAACATGCTTGTATTGCTAAACAATACAAGTACATTTCACTTTAAATAATTTACGAAATTGGTTATCTAATTTTGTAAGAAAGCCTTACATTATTTACTAAGCGTAATCCTCTTGTTGATGAAATGACTTCAATTTCTTTTTTTGTTTATTTGGTAGCTGAAAACCCCTGAATATGCAAACTGTACATCGTATTTTTTGTTGAACTACAATCATAAGATGTTCCAACGACTGCAAGTAAAAAGCAAGAAAACCTGAATTTTAGTTGTTTTGATTTTTTTTTTAGCTTTACAGGTAGTGTTAAGAGGTATAATGTATAAAACAGGTCAAAGCTGCTATAGAAAGTAAGTCTATTTGAACTTTTATATGACTGCTTCACTAACCTTGCCTTAACCAATTAGCTTACACCGAATTAAGACATATCTGCAATAGGGTTGGGCATAATCGTATCATGTGCAATTAATCGTCAGAAAAACATTAATCGATAATTTTTTGGCACTTGACGATTAATACGATTAATACCACCAGGCAGAGTCTGCTCGGTGCTCCTCTCCGCTTCAAATTTGATGAACATAAAAAAAGTTCTGTGACTTATTTATCCATCAACACAGTTAAAATTTTGATGAATAGCCTGCAGTCTGTAAATTTTAAACAATTTGGAACAGATTTTTATGAGGAAACTTTTCACACAAAATTTTTCTGACAATATTTATTCA
>NW_013952665.1:498602-500775 GCF_001266775.1 Austrofundulus limnaeus
TATAGTAAATTGGTCATGTGACCAGGACATAAGGGTGTCCAGGGACTCCAGGGGATTAATCGTCAAATTAATCGTTATCGGCTAAATACCCAAATTAATCGTGATAAAAAAATTTTGCCAATATTGCCCAACCCTAATCTGCAAAAAGGTACAAATGTTTAAACTCACAGCGAAAAAACTACAATAAGAAAATATGGATAGATATGACCAGGAAGGCAATAGAAATATTTGACAATTATTGCACAAGAGCAGCATTAGAGTCTTGGTTGAACACCTTGACAGATAATTTTCAGCGATAAGTTTCAGACATGTGAAAACACACATACACATAACAGTGACAACTTCCAGCTATTACAACGTTATACATGAGACTTACAATGCCTGTAGCAAGGTAAGTGTTATCTTACGCTTATATGCTAATTTGTATCTTCTTGTCGTTAGCTTGATGCAACGATCTGGCTACACAAACTCTGATGAACTTTTGAAGGGTGCTTTGTCTCACCCCCTGCAGCTTTTTCAGTCTGACAAAAAATAAAAATAAAAATAAAATAAAATACAGACCAAGCAGAAGCTATTCCATCACCCTGCTGCCTTCCATTGCTATGTTGTATTTGTCTAAAATACAAAAGGATGTTGCAGAAGTTTTGGGGCAGACACACTATGACGATTCACCCACATCGAGTGATACTAAAGTGGGTGTAGAACTACGATCCAGCTCTTAAAATAGTTAAAGGCGCAGATACTTCAAATATCTGAAAAGGTTCAAATATGTTGCATGATTTCAACACGATAAGATTTGTTGGGGTGTTTTCATAAAACCAGGTGGCCCTGTTTAGTCTCAAACTTGAGTACAAATGAGGTTCATCTTAGTGGGTGTTTGTGTGTAAAAGATAAAATGTTTATGGAGAATTAATTTTTGCTCCAGGTGATTAGTTTAAAATTGTTTAGAAAATATGACACTCTCCAAAAGACAGAGTTTATATTGCCTCAGCTCCTGCCTCACACCGTGGGAATTGTCAGCGCCTTCAGGCAGCCCTGCAGCAGGTGGAAGCGCACTGCCATTAGGTATGCAATGTTTGTAAAGTACCATAACACGTTTACGCCGTGCCGTAGCCACCAGCTTTAACTCAAAAGGTATTTAGATCAGGCTGGAATTAAACTATCAAGTGTCAGCTCTGGTAAATGACAGTAAGACACTAAAAACTAAGAACTAAAAGAAAAGCTGTACAAAAAGCACACAATGTGTAATATAATATGCAGGATGTTATTGTGATACATTTAGGCATATTTTTACAAACGCAGCAAAATGCAATTTAGGTAAATCATTTTTAGACACAGCTGAGCAGCTTTTGAGTGGAAACTAAACGAGTTGTTTATCGGAGTCTGCAGTTAAATCGGGGGTAAACAAAAGTGTTTGGCCGGGGTCGGTGCTCGGGAGCTATCCGACTGGATCCGTATGCTCCCTGGAATGGGACTGCTTCTCAGAATAGCCAATGGCAGATGCTTTTCCTCTGTGTTATTTGCAGCCCAAGGGCAATGGAATCCACCATCAAACTGTGGTGTGAGCTTTAGCTTAACAGAGAGGTTTAACTTCAAAAAGACAAAAATAAATAAATAAATAAATAAAAAACAAAACACAAACTTCACTTATTCACTAATGAGAATTTGTGTTGCGTTTGTTAAAACACATATTACATACTGTATTCTGGGTATGACTTTGCAACATTGTATTTTATTCAATTTAACATGAGCATACATAAATTCACGAGTGTCTCAAATGTCTATTATTTTGTAAGTTGAGTCATTCAAGAGCAAGATAAAGATTGTAAACAAACTTTTATACACATCAAGCTTGAATGTTTTCGCTTTCATAAAAATGAAAAGACTTCAAGGATAAACAAGAAAAAAAAAACACCGGCATCATTGTAATTTTCTATCACTGCTTGTGAATAGCTTTAATTCTCTAAATGTTTTCTTTTTTTATTGCAATTTTGTATTTTAAGTTTTACAAGTAGTTTGTTATTTTTGCTAAATTATATGTACACCGAAACAAAACTGCTTCTCTTGGCCAGAGGAGTACAACAAATAAACAATTGGATGGATGGATGGATGGATGGATGGATGGATGGATGGATGGATGGATGGATGGATGGATGGATGGATGGATGGATGG